>NC_057813.1:200591094-200673362 GCF_018294505.1 Triticum aestivum
ACGGATAAATAGCGGATCACGCACGTACTACCTCCTTTTCGGTTTGCAGGGCTCAATTCAAGAAATGACCTACTCGATCCTACACGAATAAATAACGGATCACACATGTACTAGTACCTCCTTTCCGGTTTGCAGGGCTTAATTCAGACCTCTCACCAACCAAGGTACTCCCTCCGTCCGGGTTTATTAGTCCCGTGAGCAAAGCAGCAAGACCAAGGCATGGCAATAATTAACGGCATGCAGAAGTTTAAGCCTAATTAATTCCAGCGATTTAAGTGGCTGCATGCGTGCCCTCGGCTGCGACTCATTGCATGCTGCTTCGCTTACTGCCTGCGAGCGATTCTGAGTGCCTACATGCAGCCGGCCGTAATTAAGGCAGCAAACTGATGCGAAAAAGATACACTTTAATTATTGCTGGCTTTTTAAATCCATGGAATCATTACTGACAAGGAGGGAGATGATTCGAGTGCACTCGTTTGACCGCCATGCCGGCATGCGACCCAGACGGGACGGGACGACACAGTCATAATTTCAGTTTCTCTAGTTTTCCACGGCAAGCTGGCGCGCTAAGCCATTATGCATTGAATTCCGATGACCGTCGCGCTACCTTCCCCCTATAAGTACTGTTTCCCGTCCTTCTCCGGTGCCACCGTGACGCAACTCGCCATATCCTCATAAGCCCCCACCGGCCCGACGTCGCTCGCCACGTCCGCCATGCCCCCGCCTGTTCGCGGTAGGTGACGCCGGAGGCGGTCACCACCGGAACTAGTGTTCGGTTTTTCACCGGAAGGCAGACGGAGGGAGGAGGCATTCTATCTGTCTTTAGATGGCAATGCGGAGATCGAGGAGTTGTTGGAGCGCGACCGCATGGCGGAGGAGCAGGAGTTGTTGGAGCACGACCGCCTGGCGGAGGAGCAGTGTATCACCGATTTGCGCCGCCAGCAGGACATGAAGCAGCAGCGCACCGATGCTCTGAGTCGCTAGCAAAGCGCCCACAACTGGGCTGACTACGTGGTGGCTGGCGCCCAGCAAATAGCCCTGGAGGCTGTCGGGCACGCACGCGTTCGCGACGCCGATTTTTACTACCAACTCGTTAAGTGGGTTTCTGAAGGAAATATGCCCTAGAGGAAATAATAAAGTTATTATTTATTTCCTTATATCATGATAAATGTTTATTATTCATGCTAGAATTGTATTAACTGGAAACACAATACATGTGTGAATACATAGACCAACATAATGTCACTAGTATGCCTCTACTTGACTAGCTCATTAATCAAAGATGGTTATGTTTCCTAACCATAGACATGTGTTGTCATTTGATTAACGGGATCACATCATTAGGAGAATGATGTGATTGACTTGACCCATTCCGTTAGCTTAGCACTTGATCGTTTAGTATGTTGCTATTGCTTTCTTCATGACTTATACATGTACCTGTAACTATGAGATTATGCAACTCCCGTTTACCGGAGGAACACTTTGGGTGCTACCAAACATCACAACGTAACTGGGTGATTATAAAGGAGTACTACAGGTGTCTCCAAAGGTACATGTTGGGTTGACATATTTCGAGATTAGGTTTTGTCACTCCGATTGTCGGAGAGGTATCTCTGGCCCTCTCGGTAATGCACATCACTTAAGCCTTGCAAGCATTGCAACTAATGAGTTAGTTGCAGGATGATGTATTACGGAACGAGTAAAGAGACTTGCCGGTAACGAGATTGAACTAGGTATTGAGATACCGACGATCGAATCTCGGGCAAGTAACATACCGATGACAAAGGGACCAACGTATGTTGTTATGCGGTCTGACCGATAAAGATCTTCGTAGAATATGTGGGAGCCAATATGAGCATCCAGGTTCCGCTATTGTTTATTGACCGAAGATGTGTCTCGGTCATGTCTACATTGTTCTCGAACCCGTAGGGTCCGCACGCTTAAGGTTTCGATGACAGTTATATTATGAGTTTATGAGTTTTGATGTACCGAAGGAGTTCGGAGTCCCGGATGAGATCGGGGACATGACGAGGAGTCTCGAAATGGTCGAGACGTAAAGATCGATATATTGGACGACTATATTCGGACTTCGGAAAGGTTCCGAGTGATTCGGGTATTTTTCGGAGTACCGGAGAGTTACGGGAATTCGCCGGGGAGTATATGGGCCTTATTGGGCCATACGGGAATAGAGGAGAGAGGGCCAAAAGGAAGGAGGCCTGCGCCCCTCTGGTCCGAATTGGACAAGGGGGGCAGCCCCCTTTTCCTTCTCCCTCTCCTCCTCTTTCCTTCTCCAACAAGGAAAGGAGGAGTCCTACTCCCGGTGGGAGTAGGACTCCCCCCTTGGCGCGCCTCCTCCCTAGGCCGGCCACCTCCCCCTTGCTCCTTTATATACGGGGGCAGGGGGGCACCCCAAAGGCACAACAACAATTGATCCCTTGGATCTCTTAGCCAGGTGCGGTGCCCCCCTCCACCATGGTCCACCTCGATAATATCGTAGCGGTGCTTAGGCGAAGCCCTGCGACGGTAGAACATCAAGATCGTCACCACGCCGTCGTGCTGACGGAACTCTCCCTTGACACTCGGCTGGATCGGAGTTCGAGGGACGTCATCGAGCTGAACGTGTGCTAGAACTCGGAGGTGCCGTAGTTTCGGTGCTTGATCGGTCGGGCCGTGAAGACGTACGACTACATCAACCGCGTTGTGCTAACGCTTCCGCTTACAGTCTACGAGGGTACGTAGACAACTCTCTCCCCTCTCATTGCTATGCATCACCATGATCTTGCGTGTGCGTAGGAATTTTTTTGAAATTACTACGTTCCCCAACAGTGGCATCCGAGCCTAGGTTTTATGTGTTGATGTTATATGCACGAGTAGAACACAAGTGAGTTGTGGGCGATATAAGTCATACTGCTTACCAGCATGTCATACTTTGGTTCAGCGGTATTGTTGGATGAAGCGGCCCGGACCAACATTATGCGTACGCTTACGCGAGACTGGTTCTACCGATGTGCTTTGCACACAGGTGGCTGGCGGGTGTCAGTTTCTCCAACTTTAGTTGAACCGAGTGTGGCTACGCCCGGTCCTTGCGAAGGTTAAAACAACACTAACTTGACAAACTATCATTGTGGTTTTGATGCGTAGGTAAGAACGGTTCTTGCTCAGCCCGTAGCAGCCACGTAAAATTTGCAACAACAAAGTAGAGGACGTCTAACTTGTTTTTGCAGGGCATGTTGTGATGTGATATGGTCAAGACGTGACGAGATATAAGTTGTTGTATGAGATGATCATGTTTTGTTGAAGTTATCGGCAACTGGCAGTAGCCCTATGGTTGTCTCTTTGTTGCATAAGATGCAAGTGCCAAATAATTGCTTTACTTTATCGCTATGCGATAGCAATAGTTGCAAGAGCAATAGTTGGCGAGACGACCATGTGATGACACATTGATATAGATCAAGATGATGAAGATCATGGTGTCGCGCCGGTGACGATAGAGATCATGACAGTACTTTGGAGATGGAGATCAAAGGCACAAGATGATCATGGCCATATCATGTCACATATTTTGATTGCATATGATGTTTATCTTTTATACATCTTATTCTTGCTTTGATTGACGGTAGCATTTTAAGATGATCTCTCACTAATTATCAAGAAGTGTTCTCCCTGAGTATGCACCGTTGTGAAAGTTCTTCGTGCTGAGACACCACGTGATGATCGGGTGTGATAGGCTCTACGTTCAAATACAACGGGTGCAAAACAGTTGCACACGCGGAATACTCAGGTTAAACTTGACGAGCCTAGCATATACAGATATGGCCTCGGAACATGGAGACCGAAAGGTCGAGCATGAATCATATAGTAGATATGATCAACATAGTGATTTTCACCATTGAAACTACTCCATCTCACGTGATGATCGGACATGGTTTAGTTGATTTGGATCACGTGATCACTTAGATGACTAGAGAGATGTCTATCTAAGTGGGAGTTCTTAAGTAATATGATTAATTGAACTTAAGTTTATCATGAACTTAGTCTTGGTAGTATTTTGCAAATTATGTTATAGATCAATACCTTGCGTTGTTGCTTTCATATGTTTATTTTGATATGTTCCTAGAGAAAACTATGTTGAAAGATGATAGTAGCAATGATGCGGATTGGATCCGTGATCTGAGGTTTATCCTCATTGCTGCACAGAAGAAT
Organism: Triticum aestivum; assembly: GCF_018294505.1. Classification (NCBI taxonomy): domain Eukaryota; kingdom Viridiplantae; phylum Streptophyta; class Magnoliopsida; order Poales; family Poaceae; genus Triticum; species Triticum aestivum. The sequence goes on from NC_057813.1 coordinate 200,595,298, forward strand.
TATGTCCTTGATGCACCGCTAGGTGACAGACCTATTGCAGGAGCAGATGCAGACGTTATGAACGTTTGGCTAGCTCAATATGATGACTACTTGATAGTTTAGTGCACCATGCTTAACGGCTTAGAATTGGGACTTCAAAGACGTTTTGAACGTCATGGACCATATGAGATGTTCCAGGAATTGAAGTTACTATTTCCAGCAAATACCCGAGTTGAGAGATATGAAGTCTCCAACAAGTTCTATAGCTAAAAGATGGAAGAGAATCGCTCAACTAGTGAGCATGTGCTCAGATTGTCTGGGTACTACAATCGCTTGAATCAAGTGGGAGTTAATCTTCCAGATAAGATAGTGATTGATAGAGTTCTCTAGACACCATCACCAAGTTAGTAGAACTTTGTGATGAACTACAGTATGCAAGGGATGACGAAAACGATTCCCGAGCTCTTCGTGATGTTGAAATCAACGAAGGTAGAAATCAAGAAAGAGCATCAAGTGTTGATGGTTGACAAGATCACTAGTTTCAAGAAAAGGGCAAAGGAAAAGAAAGGGGAACTTCAAGTAGAATGACAAGCAAGTTGTCACTCTCACGAAGAAGCCCAAAGCTGAACCAAAGCCTGAAACTAAGTGCTTCTACTGCAAAGGAAATGGTCACTGGAAGCAGAAATGCCCTGAATATTTGGTGGATAAGAAGGATGGCAAAGTGAACAAGGGTATATTTGATATACAGGTTATTGATGTGTGCCTTACTAGTGTTTATGGTAGCCCCTGAGTATTTGATACTTGTTCGGTTGCTAAGATTAGTAACTCGAAACAGGAGTTACATAATAAACAGAGACTAGTCGAAGGGGAAGTGACGATGAGTGTTCGAAGTAGTTTCCAAGATTGATATGATCATCATCGCACATTCCCTATACTTTCGGGATAGTGTTAAACCTAAATAAATGTTATTTGGCATTTGCGTTGAGCATGAATATGATTTGATCATGTTTATTGCAATACATTTATTCATTTAAACTCAGAGAATAATTGTTGTTCTGTTTACATGAATAAAACCTTCAATGGTCATACACCCAATGAAAATAGTTTGTTGGATCTCGATCGTAGTGATACACATTCATAATATTGATGCCAAAAGATGCAAAGTTGATAATGATAGTGCAACTTATTTGTGGCACTGCCGTTTGGGTCATATCGGTGTAAAGCGCATGAAGAAACTCCATAAAGATGGATTTTGGAATTATTTGGTTATGAATCATTTGATGTTTGCGAACCGTGCCTTTTGGGCAAGATGACTAAAACTCCGTTCTCCGGAACAATGGAACGAGCTACTGACTTGTTGGAAATAATACATACCGATGTATGCGATCCAATGAGTGTTGATGCTCGTGGCAAGTATCGTTATTTTTCTGACCTTCACAAGATGAATTGAGCAGATATGAGTATATCTACTTAATGAAACACAAGTCTGAAACATGTGAAAAGTTCAAAGAATTTCAGAGTGAAGTGGAGAATCATCGTAACAAGAAAATAAAGTTTCTACGATCTGATCGTGGAGGAGAATATTTGAGTTATGAGTTTGGCCTTCATATAAAACAATGTGGAATAGTTTCACAGCTCACGCCACCTAGAACACCACAATGTAATGGTGTGTCCGAACGTCATAATCGTACTTACTAGATATGATGCGATCTATGATGTCTATTATCGGTTTACCACTATCGTTTTGGGGCTATGCATTAGAGACATCTACATTCACGTTTAATAGGGCACCATCTAAAATCGTTGAGATGACACCGTATGAACTATGGTTTAGCAATAAACCTAAGTTGTCGTTTCTTAAAGTTTGGAGTTGCGATGCTTATATGAAAAAGGTTTTCAACTTGATATGCTCGAACCCAAATCGGAGAAGTGCATCTTCATAGAATACCCAAAGGAAACTGTTGGGTACACCTTCTATCACAGATCCGAAGGCAAAACATGCGTTGCTAAAATGGATCCTTTCTAGAGAAGGAGTTTCTCTCGAAAGAAGTGAGTGGGAGGAAAGAAGAGCTTGATAAGGTAATTGTACCTTCTCCCAAATTGGAAAGTAGTTAATCACAGAAATCGGTTCCAGTGATTCCTACACCAATTAGTGAGGAAGCTAATGATGATGATCATGAAACTTCAGATCAAGTTACTACCAAACCTCGTAGGTCTTCCAGAGTAAGATCCACACCAGAGTGGTACGGTAATCCTGTTCTGGAAGTCATGTTACTAGACCATGATGAACCTACGAACTATGAGGAAGCGATGATGAGCCCAGATTCCGCGAAATGGCTTGAGGCCATAAAATCGGAGATATGATCCATGTATGAGAACAAAGTAGGGACTTTGATTGACTTGCTCGATGATCAGCAAGCAATGTTAAATAAATGGATCTTCAAGAGGAAGACGGACACTGATAGTAGTGTTACTATCTACTAAGCTCGACTTGTTGCGAAAGGTTTTCAACAAGTTCAAAGTGTTGAATATGATGAGACTTTCTCACTCGTATCGATGCTTAAGTCTGTCTGAATCATGTTAGCAATTGCCACATTTTATGAAAACTGCAAATGGATGTCAAAACTGCATTCCTTAATGGATTTTTTAGAAGAGTTGTATATGATGCAACCAAAAGGTTTTGTTAATCCTAAAGGTGCTAACAAAGTGTGCAAGCTCCAGCGATCCATTTATGGACTGGTGCAAGCCTCTCAGAGTTGGAATATACGCTTTGATGAGTTGATCAAAGCATATGGTTTTATACAGACTTTTGGAAAGGCCTGTATTTACAAGAAAGTGAGTGGGAGCTCTGTAGCATTTCTGATATTATATGTGCAAGACATATTGTTGATTGGAAATGATATATAATTTCTGGATAGCATAAAAGGATACTTGAATAAAAGGTTTTTCAATGAAATACCTCAGTGAAGCTGCTTACATATTGAGCATCAAGATCTATTGAGATAGATCAAGATGCTTGATAAGTTTTTTCAATAAGTACATACCTTTCAAGATTTTGAAATAGTTCAAAATGGAACAGTCAAAGAAAGAGTTCTTGCATGTGTTGCAAAGGTGTGAAATTGAGTAAGACTCAAGACCCGACCACGGCAGAAAATAGAAAGAGAATGAAAGTCATTCCCTATGCATCAGTCATAGGTTCTATAAAAGTATGCCATGCTATGGACCAGACCTATTGTATACTCTGCCCTGGTTTGGCAAGGGAGTACAATAGTGATCTAGGAGTAGATCACTGGACATTGGTCAAAATTATCCTTAGTAGAATAAGGATATGTTTCTCGATTATGGAGGTGATAAAAGAGTTCATCGTAAAGAGTTACATCGATGCAAGCTTTTACACCGATCCAGATGACTCTAAAGTCTCAATCTTGATACATATTGAAAGTGGGAGCAATTAGCTAGAGTAGCTCCGTGTAAAGCATTGTAGACATAGAATATTTGCAAAATACATACGACTCTGTAATATGACAGACCCGTTGACTAAACTTCTCTCACGAGCAAAACATGATCATACCTTAGTACTCTTTGGGTGTTAATCACATAGCAATATGAACTAGATTATTGACTCTAGTAAACCCTTTGGGTGTTGATCACATGACGATGTGAACTATGGGTATTAATCACATACAGATGTGAATATTGGTGTTAAATCACATGATGATGTGAACTAGATTATTGACTCTAGTGCAAGTGGGAGACTGAAGGAAATATGCCCTAGAGGCAATAATAAAGTTATTATTTATTTCCTTATATCATGATAAATGTTTATTATTCATGCTAGAATTGTATTAACCGGAAACATAATACATGTGTGAATACATAGACCAACATAACGTCACTAGTATGCCTCTACTTGACTAGCTCATTAATCAAAGATGGTTATGTTTCCTAACCATAGACATGTGTTGTCATTTGATTAATGGGATCACATCATTAGGAGAATGATGTGATTGACTTGACCCATTCCGTTAGCTTAGCACTTGATCGTTTAGTATGTTGCTATTGCTTTCTTCATGACTTATACATGTTCCTGTAACTATGAGATTATGCAACTCCCGTTTACCGGAGGAACACTTTGGGTGCTACCAAACGTCACAACGTAACTGGGTGATTATAAAGGAGTACTATAGGTGTCTCCAAAGGTACATGTTGGGTTGACATATTTCGAGATTAGGTTTTGTCACTCCGATTGTCGGAGAGGTATCTCTGGGCCCTCTCGGTAATGCACATCACTTAAGCCTTGCAAGCATTGCAACTAATGAGTTAGTTGCGGGATGATGTATTACAAAACGAGTAAAGATACTTGCCGGTAACGAGATTGAACTAGGTATTGAGATACCGACGATTGAATCTCGGGCAAGTAACATACCGATGACAAAGGGAACAACGTATGTTGTTATGCGGTCTGACCGATAAAGATCTTCATAGAATATGTGGGAGCCAATATGAGCATCCAGGTTCCTCTATTGGTTATTGACCGGAGACGTGTCTCGGTCATGTCTACATTGTTCTCGAACCCGTAGGGTCCGCACGCTTAAGGTTTTGATGACAGTTATATTATGAGTTTATGAGTTTTGATGTACCGAAGGAGTTCGGAGTCCCGGATGAGATCGCGGACATGATGAGGAGTCTCGAAATGGTCGAGACGTAAAGATCGATATATTGGACGACTATATTCGGACTTCGGAAAGGTTCCGAGTGATTCGGGTATTTTTCGGAGTACCGGATAGTTACGGGAATTCGCCGGGGAGTATATGGGCCTTATTGGGCCATACGGGAATAGAGGAGAGAGGCCAAAAGGAAGGAGGCCTGCGCCCCCCTCCCTGGTCCGAATTGGACAAGGGGGGCAGCCCCCTTTTCCTTCTCCTTCTCCTCCTCTTTCCTTCTCCAACAAGGAAAGGAGGAGTCCTACTCCCGGTGGGAGTAGGACTCCCCCCTTGGCGCGCCTCCTCCCTAGGCCGGCCGCCTCCCCCCCTTGCTCCTTTATATACGGGGGTAGGGGGGCACCCCAAAGGCACAACAACAATTGATCCCTTGGATCTCTTAGCCGTGTGCGGTGCCGCCCTCCACCATAGTCCACCTCGATAATATCGTAGTGGTGCTTAGGTGAAGCCCTGCGACGGTAGAACATCAAGATCGCCACCACGCCGTCGCGCTGATGGAACTCTCCCTCGACACTCAGCTGGATCGGAGTTCGAGGGACGTCATCGAGCTGAACGTGTGCTAGAACTCGGAGGTGCCGTAGTTTCGGTACTTGATCGGTCGGGCCGTGAAGACGTACGACTACATCAACCGCGTTGTGCTAACGCTTCCGCTTACAGTCTACGAGGGTGCGTAGACAACACTCTCCCCTCTTGTTGCTATGCATCACCATGATCTTGCGTGTGCGTAGGAAATTTTTTGAAATTACTAAATTCCCCAACAGTTTCCCGCTTGGAAGCCGAAGCTTCGGTGGAGCATGCCGGCATGGAAAGGGCCAAAACGCATGAGCAACGCGCCCTATCGCACCTCTTGCAAGTCCAAGGCGAGGCACATGATGCTAGTGCCGGAGTTTAGCGTGTACTACAGATGGCGGCCGGCATCGTCTAGTTAGCTAAGAGTAAGTTAGTACTTGTATGCTACTAGAGTATTAGTGGGAGTAGATAGTTAACTTGGCTATGATGGTTGTCAACGTGGAAGTTCAGTACTCTATATGTGGATCAGACCTGTTACTTTGCTCTGAATGTTGAACTTTCCGTTTGAACGTATGGAATGGGCTGTTATTTTTTTAAATGGGTTGTATTTGTCCTCCACGGGTTTAGAGGCTGACTTGTGGGCCTAGCAAGTTGACGCATACACAATCAGGAGATGATTGTACGTGGAGAGGATGACAGCAGGGACCCGCCAAGGTCATGGCAGTACGCAAGCAAGTGCCTCCTTATTTCAAGCCAATAAAAAATGGCTCCTCCTAGTGGATTTCTGACATCTGGGTCCCATGCCATTGTCAACATAGTCAATAAACGAGAGAATTGCACAACGAGCGGCTGACACCAGGGACCCAGCAGCTTGCCCAGTTATTTTTGTTTTGGGTTAATTTGATAAATGCCACTCCAAATCTGGTGTATCCGAGAAATGCCACTACAATTTCCAAACTTTAAAAAATGCCATTTCATGCCATTTCTAGTGGCATTTTTCGAAGTCTGGAGGGACAGTCTGGCCTGTCTAGACAGCCTTTTCTTTTATGTTTACCACAGACCAGCCCAGTAGTTTTTTTTTCTTTCTGAAAATGGCTAGCCCAGTTTTTTTCTGATTTGTCAAGTAAGTCGCTTTATCAGGCCTGTTGGGCTGCAAATCTTTCAAGACGAGGAGAGCTTCATTCGGCTGGCCGAGAAATGGCCTATCAGTAATGAGAAATGGGCTGTACATTTTTAAAACACATCAAACCCACAATTAGTTTCAAATATTTTTTTTTCATTTCGAGATTTTAAACTGCATTAATTTTTATGCGTGGGCAATTTATTGGATTTTATATTGATATACATTTATTTTTAAAATCAGTGTGAATGTGACTCAAAATTTTGGGATTAAAAACAGTTCAGACCGCACCGACATATGTGAAATTTCGTATAATTTTTTAACCGTGGCCACAATATGGGTTGTAATGCTAACAAAAAGAATATGGGCTCCAAAAAAACCCGTAAGAATTAGCAAATGGGCTTTAAATTATTTGAAATAGTGGCAGATGGGCTGTATGTTGTTTTTTCCACAGATTTGAGGCTTTCCATAGATGGCCTGTAAACTGTTGGATGTCCATCCAATGGCCGTCGTGCTTCTTCAATCTCTGCTCTTCCTGCTCCAGCCGCTCAAACAAGCGCCGGCGGGACTGTCTGCTCCCTCCTTCCCGCGGCCGGCTGTGCTGCCGCGCAGGCCTCACCGCCCCTCCGTACTCCCATCGCTGGCCTATCCATCCCTCTACTTACCCACAGTCCCGCACCTGCTGTTATTCTCCGGCGACGACAGACAAACCAGTAAACCCTCGTACAGTCGTACTCCTCTCCGCGTCGGAAACAACTGCTGAGTCTTCCCTGCCTCCGTGTCGTTCCCTTCCTAGGCCTCGCCGTCGTCCATTGCCCTGGTGCTCTCGACGTGACATGGTCAACATGGTCAACGACCGACATGCATCTGACAGCTGGGTCCATGGCCGCACGCAAGCAAATACCTCCTTATTACGCGCAAAATAATGATTCCTCCACTTGACATCTGGGACCCACCGAAAGGGCCTTTGTATTTCGCGAAAAAACGTTACTGCCGCTGACAGCTCGGACCCACCAGCTATATCTTCGCACGCAAGGACGTGCCTCCTTATTACGCACAAAAAAATGAATACTCCCCCTGCTAGCTGGGACCCAGTATAGTGGGCCTATTAAGTTGACGGGGACGAAGGGCTTTGTCAACTTAGTCAATATGCACGATTCTAGCTCGATTGACCGTACGATGTCCATCCAACGGCCGTAGTGCTTCTTCAACCTCTGGTCTTCTTGCTCCAGCCGCCCAAAGCAGCGCCGGTCGTGCCGCCTGCTCCTGCCTCCCGTGGCCGGCTGTGCTGTTGCGGAGGCCTCACCGCTCTCATACTACTCCCACCGCTGGCCAGGCCATCAACCACTCCACTCACCCACACCCCCTATTATTCTGTGGTGACGGCAGCGCAGCCGAACCAGTGAACCCTCATACTCCTCTCCACGTAGGCATCCACTGCCGTGTCTTCCCCGACTCCGTGTCATCCCCTTCCTAGGACCCGCCATCGTCCATCGCCGTGGTGCTCTCGGCGCGGCGTGGTCAATGTGGTCAACGACCGAATAACATCGGAAGAATACTGTACGTGGAGAGGCTGACAGCTGGGTCCACGGCAGCCGCAAGGAAGTGCCTCCTTATTACGCGGAAAATAATTATTCCTCCACCTGACAGCAGGGACCCACCGGACAGGCCACCAGTATTTCGCGAAAAAACGTTTACCCCTGACTACTGGGACCCACCCGAGGGGCCGCCGTATTTCGTGAAAAAACATTCCCCCTGCTGTCAGCTCGGGCCCACCAAAAGTGCCTCCTTATTACGCACACAAAAATGAATACCCCCTGCTAGCTGGGACCCGCATTGGTGGGAGGATGACTTGTGGGCCTACTAAGTTGACGGGGATGGAGGGCTTTGTCAACTTAGTCAATATAAATGATTCTAGCTCCAGTGATCGTACGATGTCCATCCAACGGCCGTAGTGCTTCTTCAACCTCTGGTCTTCTTGCTCCAGCCGCCCAAAGCAGCGCCGGTCATGCCGCATGCTCCTACCTCTCGTGGCTGGATGTGCTACCGCGGAGGCCTCACCGCCCCCTACTATTCCTATCACTGGCCAGGCCCTGCGGCGACGGCAGCCTCACACCGCAGCCGAACCAGTGAACCCTCGTACTCCTCTCCGCGCGGGCTTTCACTGTCGCGTCTTCCCCGGCTCCCCGTCGTCCCCTTCCTAGGCCTCGCCATCGTCCACCGCCCTAGTGCTCTCGGCGTGGCGTGGTCAATGTGGTCAAGGAACGACTTCCATCGGACGTGGACTGTACATGGAGAGGCTGACAGCTGGGTCCACGGCCGCAGCAAGGAAGTACCTCCTTATTATGCGGAAAATAATTATTCCTCTACCCGACAGTGGGGACCCACCGGACGGGCCACCATATTTCGCAAAAAAACATTTCCCCTTGACTGCTGGGACCCACCAGCTACATCTTCGCACGGAAGGAAGTGCGTCCGGGCAAAAAAAAAGACTCGCCCCCCTAACTGCTGGGACCCACCAGCTACGTCTTCGCACGCAAGGAAGTGCCTGATAGTCGGGACCCACCTGGTCGAAGCGTACGTAGCATTGTCATTCTGGTCGCGAACGTGTACTTACATATTTACTGGTCGATGTAGAGGCGCGCACGTGTCATAGTAGAGGCGCGCACGTAGCATGTACATGTACGTACAACGGCCAGGGTGCAAGAAAGCAAATACGGCGACGTATGTGTACATACGGGCGGGGTCTCGAACGCCTACTCGTGCATATATACGTACGGCCAGGGCTCGTGTACATTGGCTGGGTCGGAACGGAGAAACAGCGTCGTCCTCGTGTTCATGGGGAGCCAACCGGCTGGGTCGGAACAGAATGCGTCGTCGTGTTCATCGGGAGGGCTTGGATGGAACAGGCGATGGAAACGAGGCCTAGCATACCGCAGAACGGAGGAAACGGCCTTGTGTTCGACCGACCATAATCGAAATGGGATCCTGTTCATCGGGAGGTGTCTGGCGTACCGCAAAACGGAGGAAACGGACCTCCTACGGTAGAAACGGGGGTCCTATTGATCGGGAGGGGTGTGGCGTACCGCAAAACTGATGAAACAGACTTGTGTTGAAGCGCTACGGTCGAAACGGGGTTCCTGTTCATCGGGAGGGGTGTGGCGTACCGCAAAACAGGACTCCACGGGATACTTTTCATCTCCACCATCGACCTCCTCCAGCCTCAACGGGCTACCGTCGACCTCCTCTAGCCTCCACGGGCTCCTGTTCATCCAGCCTCCACCGCGCGCTACTCCACCGGCTACTGTTCAACCACCCCTCCATGGGCACGCCTCCACCATCTACTGTTCATCCAGCCCTCCACCACACCACGGGGTCCTGTTCAAACACCCCTCCATGGGCACCCCTCCACCGTCTACTGTTCATCCATCCCTCCACACCACGGGGGTCTTGTTCATCCAGAGGCAATGCCACCGCTCACTATTCATCCAAACCCCCCACCCCGCAACGCTCACTGTTCATCCAGAGAGGCAACATCGATCAGCTTCAGTTAGCAGCAGTAGCAAAGGAATCGCTCGATCGGGTTCACTTAACAGCCATCGATCGATCGCTCGGGTTCACTTAACAGCCATCGACCGAAATTTTCCTCGCGCTTCTACCACGGTTTTTTCCGTCATGGATGGCCCAAAGAATGTCATGCAGCTGCGTCTCCGGCCCGCCCAGGACAAAAAGCCCATTTTCTATCATGATTTTTTTTCATAGAAGTAGGAGCCCACCACATCTATGATGATACCGGGTTTTGTCACAATTATCGTCGTAGAAGTGTCATATGTATGACAGAAAAAATTTTGTTCGGCCCAAAATGTCACGGATGTGTCTTTTTTTGTAGTGACTATATCATCAACATAGGCCTTTGTGTTTCTCCCGAGCTGCGAGCCCAGGGTGATATGCATCAGTCGCTGGAAGGTTGCCCCGGCATTACACAGCCTGAAGGCATGCAGGTGTAGCAGTACACCCCGCAGGGGGTCAGGAACGCCGTCTTCTCCACATCTTGCACAACCATCTTGATCTGGTGGTAGCCCGAGAAGGCATCCAAGAAGCACAATAGGTCACATTCGGTGGTGGAGTCCATGGTCTGGTCGATGCGGGGAAGCGGGAAAGGATCTTGCGGACATGCCTTGTTGAGGTTGGTGAAGTCGACACACATGCGCTCCTTCCCTCCTTTCCTGGGGACGACGACGGGATTCGCCAGCCACTCTGGGTATCGCACCTTCCCGATGACCCCTGCGGCTTGCATCTTGCAGGTTTCTTGGACGATGAAGGCCTGCTTCTCGGTGGACCAAGGACGAGCCTTCTGCTTCATTGGTCACACATTTGGGCATACCTTCAGGTGGTGCTCGATTATTCCCCTTGGGACCCCAGCCAGGTGTTTGGGTTCCCAAGCAAATACATCCTTGTTAGCTCGCAGGAAATTGACCAACGCTTCCTCTTGGTCCCGAGGGAGGCCAACCCCTATGGTGAAGGTGGCGCTGGCCATTCCCTCCTCACTGACCAGCACTTGTTTCGTCTGGGCTCGATCTTGGGAGAACAATTGTTTCTTCTTGGCCGTCACCACTTATGGGGCCTCCGGACCCCCCTTATTTTCGGGCAGCGCAGTGTCGCTGTCCTGAAGGTGAGATTGAGGGCCTGCAGCGCATCTTTGGTGCCCCCCACCGCCGTGAGGACACCATTGCTGCCAGGCTTCTTCATGAGGTTGTATGCAGGGTGAGTCGCCGCCATAAACTGGGCCAAGGCCGGGTACCCAGGATGGCGTTGTATGGCAGGTTGATCCTGGCGATGTCGAAGTCGATGAGCTCAGTGCGGTAGTTGTCGCGGGTCCCGAAGGTGACAGGGAGGCGGATCTGCCCCAGGGGGCTGGTGGAGCCGCCGCCGACCCCGAAGAAGGGCTTGGTGGGGTGGAGCCGGCTGGGTGGCATGTGCAGCAGGCCGAACGCCTCCGCGGAGAGCACGTTGAGGCCGGCTCCTCCGTCGATGAGGGTCCTGGTGACCGCCACGTTGCAGATGGTGGGGGTGTAGAGCATCGGGAGTGCGCCTGCTCCCGTCGTGGCAGCCGGATGATCCTCGAGGCTGAATGTGAGTCCGACCTTGGGCGCCGTCCAGCCCGGGGGAGCCCCCGAGCCTGCCTGGGCGGTGCTTACTTGTCAGTAGAACGACTTGATGTGGCGGTCGGAGAGTGGCGCCTGCGAGCCACCAAGGAGAGCCGCGACAACGGGGGGCGCTGGAGCCATGTAGCGGGCGAGGAAGAGGTCATGTAGCTCCTCCCAGGAGGCCATAGAGGACGCCGACAGATTGAGTAACCAGGCATGCAGCGTGCCTACGAGGGCCATGGGGATCCAGTTGGCCTTCACCTTGTCGTCTCCGCCGGCCGCCCAGACTGCTTCCTCGTAATCATGGAGGAAGGCGGCCAGATCTACTGCACCGTCATAGCATGGCGGCATCTCCGGTCGGAACTTGGGTGGCGACTGCACCTGCCGTAGGGAGAGGGTGAAACAACGCAGCCCCAACGCTTCTTCGGAAGCACGTTCCTGCTGGGTCTATAGAGGAGCGCCCGCCATCGGAGCTGGCAGCGCGATCTGGGGGTCGGGTAGAAGATTTCCGACGCACCCCTACCTGGCGTGCCAAATGTCGTATTACAGGTTCCGCAACCCCTTGAGAGGTTCAAACTCTAGGGTGCATGCGGAGATCTCAACCTACCCAGCCTGCCTACTCGCAATCCTCCTAAGCCTAGCACGACGAGCTCGAAGAGACAAAGAGACACAATAGTTTATCCTCGTTTGGGCCACCTTGCGGTGTAATACCCTACTCCAACGTTTCGGTGGATTGCCTCAGAGGGCTGAGGATGAACTAGTACAGTGGATGAACTGGCCTCAGGAGGTGAGGTGTTCTTGAGCTCGAAAAAGCTGAGGGGATGTAAACCAGATGCCCCTCTATGGTGGTGGCTAAGTCCTATTTATAGTGGCCTTGGTCCTCTTCCCAAATGTTGGCGGGAAGGGATCCCACAACGGCCGGATTTGAAAGGGGACAAGTAGTACAGCTTATCCTGACAAAAGTAGTCTTTGCCTGCGAAAAGCCTCTGGTCGTGACTGTGCGGTGGGCTCGGTGATGACCTCCGTCCTGCCGTCCTGGCGGTCTTGGTCTTGTTGCACCAGAATGGAAACCTTTGGCTGATTCCTCGGGACTCCACGCCCATGGCTTGCCTCCCTTGCACCAAAGTGGAACCTGTGCTCTGCGCCCGCCTGGCACCCGCCTGGACTTGGTCGTCATGGCTCACGTCAGCTGAGCCTCGCGAGGTATACCTTGCATTGAACTCTCCACCCCTCGGGAGCCAGCCTGAAGAGGCCGATCCCCTCGGGGTTCTTGACATTGTCCGCCTCGTGAGGCTTGGACCCTCGCGAGGGTCTTGAGTTGTTGATGCTGAAGCTGGGCCGTACCAGGCCGTCGATGGAGCCATGTGGTGGGCCGCAGGCAGGTAGGGCTGGATACCCCCATATCCAGAATGTCGACAGCTCCATCATCCTTTCCTCACTGGGACAATGCCTTAATAATGAAGACCATCACACTTTTATTTACTCACAACTGAAGAATTACGACTCGATACTTAGAACAAAATAGGACTCTATATGAATGCCTCCGACGGTGTACAGGGATGTGCAATGAATCAAGATTGACATGTATGAAAGAATTATGAACGATGGATTTGCCACAAATACGATGTCAACTACATGATCATGCAAAGCAATATGACAATGATGAAGCGTGTCATAATAAACGGAATGGTGGAAAGTTGCATGGCAATATATCTCGGAATGGCTATGGAAATGCCATAATAGGTAGATATGGTGGCTGTTTTGAGGAAGGTTTATGGCGGGTGTAAGGTACCAATGAAAATTGTGCGGTGCTATTGAGGCTAGCAATGGTGGAAGGGTGAGAATGCGTATAATCCATGGACTCAACATTAGTCATAAATAACTCACATACTTATTGCAAAAATCTATTAGTCATCAAAACACAGTACTACATGCATGCTCCTAGGGGGATAGATTGGTAGGAAAAGACCATCGCTCGTCCCCGACCACCACTCACAAGGAAGACAATCAATAAATAAATCATGCTCCGACTTCATCACATATCAATTCACCATACGTGCATGCTACGGGAATCACAAACTTCAACACAAGTATTTCTACCAATCCAAAATTACTCACTAGCATGACTCTAATATCATCATCCTCATATCTCAAAACAATCATAAGGAATCAAACTTTTCTTAGTATTCAATGCACTTTATATGAAAGTTTTTATTATATCCCTCTTGGATGCCCATTATATTAGGAATAAATTCATAAGCAAAGCAAATTACCATGCTGTTTAAGACTCTCAAAATAATATAAGTGAAGCATGAGAGTTCATCAGTTTCTTCAAAATAAAACCACCGTCGTGCTCTAAAAATATATAAGTGAAGCACTAGAGCAAACGACAAACTACTCCGAAAGATATAAGTGAAGATCAATGAGTAGTTGAATAATTATGTAACTATGTGAAGACTCTCCAACATTAAAGAATTTCAGATCTTGGGATATTATTCAAAGAGCAAGCAAAGCAAAATAAAATGACATTGCAAGGATAGCACATATCATGTGAAGATGTAAAAACTTAGGCTCAACCAATACTGATCGATAGTTATTGAAGAAGAAAGGTGGCATGCCAACCTGGGCATCCCCAAGCTTAGATGCTTAAGACTTCTTGAAATATTAGTTAGGGATGCCTTGGTAATCCCCAAGCTTGATCTTTTGTGTCTCCTTAATTCCTCTCATATCACAGTTTCCCTAAATCTTAAAAACTTCATCCACACAAAACTCAACAAGAACTCGTGAGATAAGTTAGTATAAATCAATACAAAACCTTAGCATTCTCTACTTTAGAAAATCACTAAAATTATTATTTGATATTGCCTACTAAATGCCTCTGCATATTTAATGCTCCTATCCTCAAATAGAATCATTAAACAGGCAAACATATGCAAACAATGCAAACATAACAGCAATCTGTCTAAATAGAACAGTCCCTAAAGAATGCAAGAGGAATCATACTTCCCTAACTCCAAAAAATATGAAAAATTACCACACTGTAGAAAATTGGTTGTTACTCATTGTGTCGAAATTTCAAGATTTTATCATGTTCTGACTATTCACCAATATTCAAAACATAACCGCAAACTTTCGGATTTCAAAACAACAACGTATAGACTTGTAAAATAAGCATGGTAAAGGCTATACTTGACTTTTTTATTGAACTAAAAGATATAAAACATGTCTCTAAATAACATCAAGCAAATAAAAATAAAACAAAATGATGCTCCAAGCAAAACACATATCATGTGGTGAATAAAAATATAGCTCCAAGTAAGGTTACCGACGAACGAAGACGAAAGAGGGGATGCCATCCGGGGCATCCCCAAGCTTAGATGCTTGGTTTTCCTTGAATATTACCTTGGGGTTCCTTTGGAATTCCTAAGCTTAGGCTCTTGCAACTCCTTATTCCGTAGTCCATCGAAACTTCACCCAAAACTTGAAAACTTCACAACACAAAACTCAATAGAAAACTCGTAAGCTCCGTTAGTATAAGAAAATAAGTCACCACTTAGGTACTGTTGTGAACTCATTCTAAATTCATATTGGTGTTATATCTACTGTATTCCAACTTCTTCATGGTTTATACCCTCCGATACTACTCATAGATTCATCAAAATAAGTAAACAACACATGGAAAACATAATCTGTCAAAAACAGAACAATTTGTAGTAATTTGGACACTTTCCTTACTTCTGTAACTCCAAAAATTCTGAAAATTAGAACAGCATAGAAAATTTGTATATAAATCTTGTGTAAAAAATTCAGATCAAAATCACGTTCCAGTGTGTTTTCAAATTTCCTAGACTGAGCGCAAAAGTTTCTGTTTTTGCACAGAATCGAGTCAATTATCATCCACACTGCCCCAAAGGCTTTACTTGGCACTTTATTGAAACAAAAGCTATAAAATATGATTAATACAGTAGCATAATCATGTGAACACATAAAAACAGTAGGTAATGGTGTTGGGTGTCTCCCAACAAGCGCTTTTCTTTAATGCCTTTCTAGCTAGGCATGATGATTTCAATAATGCTCGCATAAAAGTAAAGAATGAAACGCAAAGAGAGCATCATGAAGCATATGACTAGCACATTTAGGTCTAACCCACTTCCTATGCCTAGGGATTTTGTGAGCAAACAACTTATGGGAACAAGAATCAACTAGCATAGGAAGGTAAAACAAGCATAACTTCAAAACTTTCAGCACATAAAGAGAAAACTTGATATTATTGCAATTCCTACAAGCATATATTCCTCCCTCAAAATAATTTTCAGTAGCCTCATGAATGAATTCAACAATATAACCATCACACAAAGCATTATTTTCATGATGCACAAGCATAGAAATTGTATTACTCTCCACATAAGCAAATTTCTTCTCATGAATAGTAGTGGGAGCAAGATCAACAAAATAACTATCATGTGAGGCATAGTCCAATTGAAAATTAAAATCAAGAAGACAAGTTTCATGGTTACCATTATTTTTTATAGCATACATGTCATCACAATAATCATCATAGATAGAAACTTTGTCCTCATAATCAATTGGAACCGCTTCCAAAATAGTGGATTCATCACTAAATAAAGTCATGACCTCTCCAAATCCACTTTTATTATTATAATAAGATTCAACACCCTCCAAAATAGTGGGATCATTACTTCCTAAAGTTATCACTCTTCCAAACCTACTTTCATCAATATAATCATCATAAATAGGAGGAATGTTTTCATCATAATAAATATTCTCATCAAAACTTGGGGGACTAAAAATATCATATTCATCAAACATAGCATACCCAAGCTTCTGGCCTTGCATATCATTAGCATCATGGATATTCAAAGAATTCATACTAACAACACTGCAATCATGCTCATCATAAAAAGATTTAGTGCCAAACATTCTATAGACTTCTTCTTCTAACACTTGAGCACAATTTTCCTTTCCATCATTTTCACGGAAGACATTAAAAAGATGAAGCCTATGAGGCAACCTCAATTCCATTTTTTGTAGTTTTCTTTTATAGACTAAACTAGTGATAAAACAAGAAACTAAAAGATTTGATTGCAAGATCTAAAGATATACCTTCAAGCACTAACCTCCCCGGCAACGGCGCCAGAAAAGAGCTTGATGTCTACTATGTAACCTTCTTCTTGTAGACTCGTGTTGGCCTCCAGGATCAGAGTTTTGTAGGACAGTAGCAAATATCCCTCAAGTGGACGACCTAAGGTTTATCAATCCGTGGGAGGCATAGGATGAAGATGGTATCTCTCAAACAACCCTACAACCAAATAACAAAGAGTCTCTTGTGTCCCCAACACACCCAATACAATGGTAAATTGTATAGGTGCACTAGTTCGGCAAAGAGATGGTGATACAAGTGCAATATGGATGTTAGATATAGGTTTTTGTAATCTGAAATTATAAAAACAGCAAGGTAACTAGTAACAAAAGTGAGTAAAAATGGTATTGCAATGCTTCGAAACAAGGCCTAGGGTTCATACTTTCACTAGTCCAAGTTCTCTCAACAATGATAACACAATTTTATCATATGACAATCCCTCAACGTGCAACAAAGAGTCACTCCAAAGTCACTAATAGCAGAGAACAAACAAAGAGATTATTGCAGGGTACGAAACCACCTCAAAGTTATTCTTTCTGATCGATCTATTGGGCTATTCCTATAAGTGTCACAAACATCCCTAGAGTTCGTACTAAAATAACACCTTAAGACTCACATCAACCAAAACCCTAATGTCACCCAGATACTCCAATGTCACCACAAGTATCTGCGGGTTTGATTATATGATATGCATCACATAATCTCAGATTCATCTATTCAAACCAACACAAAGAACTTCAAAGAGTGCCCCAAAGTTTCTACCGAAGAGTCAAGATGAAAACGTGTGCCAACCCCTATGCATAAGTTCACAAGGTCACAGAACCCGCAAGTTGATCACCAAAACATACATCAAGTGGATCAGATGAATATCCCGTTGTCACCAAAGATAAGCACATGCAAGACATACATCAAGTGTTCTCAAATCCTTAAAGACTCAATCCGATAAGATAACTTCAAAGGGAAAACTCAATCCATTACAAGAAGGTAGAGGGGGAGAAGCATCATAAGATCCAACTATAATAGCAAAGCTCGTGGTACATCAAGATCGTGCCAAATAAAGAACAAGAGAGAGAGAGAGAGAGAGAGATCAAACACATAGCTACTCATACATACCCTCAGCCCCGAGGGTGAACTACTCCCTCCTTGTCATTGAGAGCACCGGGATGATGAAGATGGCCACCAGTGATGGATCCCCCTCCGGCAGGGTGCCGGAACAGGGTCCCGATTGGTTTTTGGTGGCTACAGAGGCTTGCGGCAGTGGAACTCCGATCTAGGTTTTTTTGGGGGGTTTCTATATTTATAGGAATTTTTGGCGTCGGTTTCACGGTAGGGGGGGGGTCCAGGAGTCAACGGCGAGGGTGGAGTGATAACCCACAGGTATAGGGGATCGCAACAGTTTTCGAGGGTAGAGTATTCAACCCAAATTTATAGATTGGACACAAGGGGAGCCAAAGAATATTTGAAGGTAATAACAACCGAGTTGTCAATTCAACCACACCTGGAGATTAATTATCTACGGCAAAGTGATTAGTAGCACAGTAGTATGATAGTTTTGATGATAGCAGCAGTAGTAACGGTAACGGTAACAGTGATAGCAGTGATATTGTAGCAGTAACGATCGCAGTAGCAATAATAGTAACTTAGCAATAACAATATAAGATAAATTCATAAGCATTGGATCGGTGACTCGTTGGATGATATTCATCATGAGATAGTTATAACCTAGGGTGATACGACACTAGCTCTAGTTCATAAATATAATGTAGGCATGTATTCCGTAAATAGTCATACATGCTTATGGAAAGTACTTGCATGCCATCTTTTGTCCTACTCTCCCGTGGCAGCGGGGTCCTATTGGAAACTAATGTATATTAAGGCCTCCTTCTAATAGAGAACCGGAACAAAGCATTAACACCCGGTGAATACATGAACTCCTCAAACTACGGTCATCACCAAGAGTGATCCCGACTATTGTCACTCTGGGGTTGCCGGATCATAACACATAGTAGGTGACTATAACTTGCAAGATCAGATCTAGAACATGGATATAATGGTGATAGCATAAACGGTTCAGATCTGAAATCATGGCACCCGGGCCCAAAGTGACAAGCATTAAGCATGGCAAAGTCATAGCAACATCAATCTCAGAACATAGTGGATACTAGGGATCGGGCCCTAACAAAACTAACTCGATTACATGATGAATCTCATCCAACTCCTCACCGACCAGCGAGCCTACGAAGGAATTACTCACTCCCGGTGGGGAGCATCATGGAATTGGCGATGGAGATGTGTTGGTGTTGACGAAGATCGAAGATCCCCCTCTCCGGAGCCCCAAACAGACTCCAGATCTGGCCTCCCGATGAAGAACAAGAGACGGTGGCGGCTCCGTCTCGTAAAACATGATAATTCTTTCTCCCTGATTTTTTTCTAGAAATATGGGATTTTAGAGCATCAGTTTGAGGGTGAGCGGGGCCACTAGGTGGGCAACACCCACCAGGGCGCGCCTGGGGGGGGGGGCTGGCGCGCCTTGGTGGGTTGTGCCCACCCAGGTGCCCCCCTTAGGTCCCTCCTGGCTCCAGAAATTCTCTTATTTGATATAAAAAATCCTCACAAAGTTTCGTTCCATTCCGAGAACTTTTATTTTTGCACAAAAATAACACCATGGTAGTTCTGCTGAAAACAACGTCAGTCCGGGGCTAGTTTCATTCAAATCATGCAAATTAGAGTCCAAAACAAGAGGAAAAGCATTAGGAAAAGTAGATACATTGGAGATGTATCAACTCCCCCAAGCTTAAACCTTTGCTTGTCTTCAAGCAATTCAGTTGATAAACTGAAAGTGAAAAAGAAAAACTTTTATGAACTCTTTTGATCTTGTTTCATAAATAAGCTTAAACAACACCCAGGTTTTCAGCAAGGATTATAACTAACCATGTCGACAATAACTCTTAAAAATTATATTAACTCATATCAATAACATAAACAACTAGAGAGCAGTAATAAGATATCTCAAATAGCAACACGTTGTCAAAACAACCATGATATAATATGACAATAGTGGTATCTCGCTATCCCTTTCCAAGACCGCAAAACATAGATGTAGAGCACCCCCAAAGTTCAAGCAGCAACTAAACATTGTAATTCATGGTAGAAAAGATCCAGTCATGATGCACCCAACATTAGCTATACACAATGCATCAGCATGACAGCAGTGCTCTCAGGTTCTGGCACTTATTTGAGAAGGTGATGACACGACATAAAAGTAAATAGATAGTCCCTTCGTAGAGGGAAGCAGTGATTTGTAGAGGTGCCAGAGCTCAAGTTTTAAAATAGAGGTAAAGGATATTTTGAGACATGCACCCTTCTTATTCACTTCACGACCATCAATTATCAATATCTTCCATGCTAAGCGCGCTAGTGGCCGTTCCCAAGAGGAAATGTAAAGGTTATGACTCCATTGGGAGTTTTTGTTTGATTATTTGCAAGCTCTTTTTTTGCAGTTTGGGACTGGGCATCCCTATTACCGCCCTTTTCTCGTGCGATGGCGAGTGAATAAGCACTCATCCTGAGAATAATCTGCTTAGCATGGAAGATACGACTACCTCCTGTCGTTCCATGAACAATCCAGGCACACAAAAGGGATATTTATTTGAAGTTTTTAGAGGTGGCACATGCAAATTTACTTACGACGGTAGGGTAAGACCGCATATAGGTAGGTATGGTGGACTCATCTGGAATAACTTAGGTTTCAGGTTTTTGATGTACAAGCAGAGTTCCCACTTAGTACAGGCGAAGGCTAGCAAATAGGCCGAGAAGCGGCCAGCTAGAGAGCAACAACGGTCATGAACATGCATTATGCATAAGTAACATTGGATACTAGCATGAGTAGGATATGAAAACCATGCATATAAATATCATAGAGGCTCTGTTGGTTTTGATTCAACTACATGCATGAACATGTGCCAAGTCAAGCCACTCAAACATTCAGAGGAGGATACCATATCATCATACTACATCACAATCATTTTAATACAATGTTGATATCCAAGATAAGTCATTATTCACTCATGGCTACTTATGCATGGCACGAGAAACTATAATCTCTAATTGTCATTGCAAACATGTTTGATCATAATAGGCTAAAGTATGGATACTAGGTTAAACATATTTACAAAAATAGAACAATTGAGTTCATACCCGTTTCTCTCTGCCATGGCCAGTTCATCTAATATCGTCATTATTGCCTTTCACTTGCATGACCAAACGATTTGAAAATAATAATAGCACAAGAGTGCCGAGGACTAAGCTAGAATATGCAAATATTTTATTCAAGAGGAGAAGACAAGGTAAAATGGGATCTTTGTTAGATCAACAATAATGCAAATGAGAGCCACTCAACATTTTCATCGTGGTCTTCTCCTCGATATGACTCAAAAAAAGAAAAAGAAATTCAGAGAAACACACTGAAATATTTTTGGAGTTTTTGGTTTTTCGAAAGCAAGCAAACGAAAAAAGGAAAAGCAAAAGCGAGAAAAACTATTTACACGGGAAAGCTCCCAACAAGTAAAAGAAGAACAAGGAAATATTTTTGGGTTTTCTTTTTAGTACTACAACAATTTAAACTAGAAAGAAAAATCAAAAAGAAGCAAGAAAAATATTTTTGGATTTTCTCAAAGTTTTTCAAACACACAAGAAGAAAGCGAGAAAAAATAATTTAAGCATGGATGATACAATGAAAAAGTGTGGACACCGACAACTGGAATGAAATGTGTGAACATGAATGTAATGTCGGTGGGAATACGTACTCCCCCAAGCTTAGGCTTTTGTCCTAGCTTGGTAATCAGTCATTAGCCTGGATGTTAGTTGGCGTGGTAGCTCATGGAGGCCCTCAGTGCTGATGCCTCAGCCTGCCATGCTGCCTCCACTGCTGCGTTGTGAGCTCGAGCCTCGCTCTCAAGAACAAAATATCTTCCTCTGCTGTGATAGTCAAAAAGAGCAGGCACAGGCAAATATGTGTGCATGAGAGAAGTTTGATTAAACAACAAATTGTAAGTGAAGTCATGAATTTTTCCCTTGAGGATCTTATGGCTTTATAAAGCATCAAAGTCTAAATACTATGTGGGAAGGATAGGGTCAAAGGGCAAAGGTGAAACACCCAGCTCTCGTGCTAAACGCGTGGCATAAATTTTGCCATAGAAATAGCCACTGTTAGCGTTATGATGTAATCTGCGTGCAACAATCGCTGCAAGATTATAACTCGTTTCACCGGTGAGAGCGGCGCATATGAGGCTCAAATCCGGAGCACAAAGCGTACTACAGTCTTGCTTGACTACTATGCATTTTCCATTGAATAATGCAAAGTACTAAATTGCAGGTAAATGTATGCTCTTTATTCTACCTTGTGCCACTCCCCTAGTTTCACCAAAGCAAAGAGTAGTTAAGAATGATTCAAACTCAGACCTGGGTGGCTCATCGAGTGAACCCCAGAAAGGGATTTTGTAGAGGTGAGCAAACCTTTCTAGAGAAATGGTAAATGGATTACCATAAAGTTCAAAAGACACCCTAGACTCACGGGGAAAGAATTTAAATTCTTCGACAAATGATTCGGTGAGGATGAGGCATTGGTCGCACTTATCTAAAATGTAGGGACCGAGTTCGACATTGTGAACTAATTGCTCAAATTCCTCCTTAACACCAACTCTCGCCATGTAATCGTCGCATGGCTATAAGCATGTTTTGGTGGTGGCACTTCGAATGGACTTTTCACTTGGTTCAGCATAGGACCGGCGAACGAAGCTGCTGCTAGAGGATGCCTCCGAGGATCTCCTCCTCAAAGAACTCCTTCCAAAGAAGTTCATAATGTTCGCGTACAATTTTTTGAAAATTTTTGGTCATGAAAAATTTATTAACAAAACTTCACAAAATTATTAGCAACTAATCATAGGGATGTATAGAGGCCATAGCAAGCATTCAAACTACTTAGAACTCTTAGAATTCAACATGCAAGCTCATCTACAGCAGCACCAAGAGTTGCTAATTATTCTAAATATAATCCACTAAAACAAAAACTAATTGGACACATGGAGGAGTCACATACTAAGCAACAAATCCCCAAAATAGTTTCGGAAATGGAGCTTTGAGCAAAGAGATCGAAATCCACGGTTTCGGGAGCAAGAACACGAGAGAGAGTGTGGTAGTGATTTTTTCTATCTGAATGGAGTGGTGTGGGAGGAAGAAGTATGTGAGGGGCCCACCCGGTGGGCAGCACCCACCAGGGCGCGCCGGGGGGGGGGGGGGCGTGCCCAGGTGGGTTGTGCCCACCTGGTGCACCTCCATCTGATATTATTTGCACCAGAAATTCATAAATATTTAGAAAAAAATTGTATCAGATTTTCAGAGCATTCTGAGAACTTTTATTTTTGGGTCATTTTTTATTGCACGGAAAACTCAGAAAACAGAGAAAGCATGGCATTTTATTTTATTTAACTAATAGAAACAGAAAACAAAAAGGTAAGGACAGAAGGTAGTGCTTACTAAATTCATCAACTTCATACCTCTCAAAAATGATCCATTAATAAGGTTGATCAAGTCTTATTAACAACCACTTTTGATTATCATGAAACCGAAGAACTTTTGTAAATCACTAAGTTACCCCAATGGGGATATGGTCCCCAACAATGAGCATTTCATATTTCTTTTTGATAGTACGTAGAGGTAGTTGAAAACTTCCAATAGTGATTGTCGAAGATTTTTCAATAACATTAATACCATTCACTTGGAATTGTTTCTTTGGAAAGTGCACCATATGCTCATTACCATTGATATTAAAAGTGACCTTGCTTTTATTGCAATCAATAACAGCCCATGCGGTATTCAAGAAGGGTCTACCAAGGATAATCGACATATTTTCATCCTTGGGCATCTCAAGTATAACAAAGTCAGTCAAAATAGTAACATTAGCAACAACAACATGCACATCCTCACAAATACTGATAGGTATGGCAGTTGATTTGTCAGCCATTTGCAAGGATATTTCAGTAGGTGCGAGTTTATTCAAATCAAGTTGTTTATATAAAGAGAAAGGCATAACACTAACACCAGCTCCCAAATCACACAAAGCAGTTTTCACATAGTTTCTTTTAATGGAGCAAGCTATAGTTGGTATTCCCGGATCTCCCAGTTTTTTAGGTACGCCATCTCTGAAAGTGTAATTAGAAAACATAGTGGAGATTTCAGCTTCCGGTATTTTTCACTTATTAGTGATGATGTCTTTCATATACTTTGCATAAGGAGGCATTTTCAAGATATCAATCAAGCGAGTACGCAAAAAGACTGGCCTAATCATTTCAGCAAAGCGTTAAAATTCTTCATCATCTTTCTTTTTAGTTGACTTAGGTGGAAAGGGCATAGGCTTTTGAACCCATGGTTCTCTTTACTTCCCATGTTTTCTAGCAGCAAAGTCTCTTTTGTCATATGTTTTATTCTTAGGTTGTGGGTTATCAAGATCAACGGCTGGTTCTATCTCAACATCATTATCTGGTTCTTTATCATTAGGTTGAGTGTTTTCATGAACCTCATCATTATCATTTTTATTATCAGAAGGTGAGTGTTCATTACCAGATTGAGTTTCAACATCAGAGATAGAAACTTCATTATCATTGTCAGGAGGTTTTTCTATTTCAGGTTCACTAGAGGCAGGCAAAGTCTTATCATTTTTCTTGTTTTTTTAGAGGAACTAGGTGTAGTGCTGTTGTTCCTTTGAGAATCTTGTTCAATTCTCTTTGGATGTCCCTCAAGATAAAGTGGTTCCTGAGTCATTTTACCTCCTCTAGTTGCTACTCTAACAGCAAAATCACTTATATTATTGTTCATTTCATCAAGTAACTCTCTTTGAGATTTAGCAACTTGTTCTAATTGATTTTGAACCATAGAGGCATATTTTCCTACACCTCTAACATCATTTGAGATTCTAAATAACAAGTCACTTAAGCGAGCAATTATATCATAGTTGTATTTCAATTGTTTCATAACATTTGCATTGAAGTGATCTTGCTTTCTAATGTAATTATCAAACTCATAAAGGCATTGACTAGGATGTTTATTATGAGGATCATCACTATCATTGAATTTTATTAAAGATCTTACCTCTACCACCTTGGGGTTGGTGGTGCTTCAAGCCCATGTATTTCTTCGATAGGTGGTAATTTTTTAACATCCTCGGCCTTAATACCTTTTTCCTTCATAGATTTCTTTGCCTCTTGCATATCTTCAGGACTGAGATATAAGATACCCCTCTTCTTCGGAGTAGTTGTAATAGGTGTTTCAGGAGGAGTCCAATCATCATGATTTTTCAATATGTTATTCAATAATTCCTCAGCTTGCCCAATAGTCTGTTCCCTGAAAACACAACCAACACAACTATCTAGGAAGTCCCTAGAAGCATCGGTTAGTCCATTATAGAAGATATCAAGTATTTCATTTTTCTTAAGAGGATGATCAGGCAAAGCATTAAGCAATTGGAGAAGCCTCCCCAAGCTTGTGGGAGTCTCTCTTCTTCAATTTGCACAAAGTTAAATATTTCCTGCAAGGCAGCTTGTTTCTTATGAGCAGGGAAATATTTTTCAGAGAAGTAATAGATCATATCCTGGGGGCTACTCACACAACCAGGAGCAAGAGTATTGTACCAAGCTTTAGCATCACCCTTTAGTGAGGACGGAAATAACTTTAAAATATAGTAATAATGAATCTTCTCATCATGAGCAAAAAGGGTAGCTATATCATTCAACTTAGTAAGATGTGCCACAATAGTTTCAGTGTCATAACCATGGAAAGGATCAGATTCAACCAAAGTGATTAACTCTGGGTCGACAGAGAATTCATAATCCTTATCAGCAATAACAATATGTGAAGTAGCAAACTCAGGATCACATTTCATTTTAGCATTCAGAGATCTTTCTTTATACTTGCATAATAATGTCTCTAGATCATCTCTATCCTTACAAGCAAGAATATCTCTTGTTGCCTCCTCACTCATAGTATAACCTTCCGGTACCTTTGGCAATTCATATCTAGGAGGACTAGTTCTAGTAGGTGTTTCAAGATTTTCAGTTTCAAGTTCATCATCAGATTCAACAATATCATGTTGTCTTACTCTAGCAATTTGTTCATCAAGAAATTCACCTAGTGGCACATCATCAAGCAAGGTACTAGCATCATCATGAGTAGCATTCATAGCAGAAGTAGCATCATCAATAACTCGTGACATATCAAAAATAGCATGTTGTGGTGTTGCAATTTTACTTATAACAGAAGGTGAATCTAAATCAGAATTGGATGGCAGTTCCTTACCTCCCCTCATCTTTGATGGAAAAATCATAGTCTTAGCATGCTTCAGATTCTTCATAGTGATAGTATGATAATAATCCCAAGTGACTCAACAAATATAGCTATGCTCCCCGGCAATGGCGCCAGAAAAAGGTCTTGATAACCCACAAGTATAGGGGATCGCAACATTTTTTGAGGGCAGAGTATTCAACCCAAATTTATAGATTCAACACAAGGGGGGCCAAAGAATATTTGAAGGTATTAGCAGTTGAGTTGTCAATTAAATCACACCTGGAGATTAATTATCTATAGCAAAGTGATTGGTAGCACAATTGTATGATAGTTTTTATGATAGCAGCAGTAGTAACGGTAACGGTAATAGTGATAGCAGTGATATTCTAGTAGCAACAATAGCAGTAGCAATAGTAGTAACTTAGCAAGATCAATATAAGATAAATTCATATGCATTGGATCGGTGACTCGTTGGATGATATTCATCATGAGACAGTTATAACCTAGCGTGATACAGCACTAGCTCCAGTTCATAAATATAATGTATGCATGTATTCTGTAAATAGTCATACATGCTTATGGAAAGAACTTGCATGACATCTTTTGTCCTACCCTCCCGTGGCAGCAGGGTCCTATTGGAAACTAAGGGATATTAAGGTCTCCTTTTAATAGAGAACCGAAACAAAGCACTAACACATGGTGAATACATGAACTCCTCAAACTACGGTCATCACCGGGAGTGGTCCCGACTATTGGCACTCCGGGGTTGCCGGATCATAACACGTAGTAGGTGACTATAACTTGCAAGATCAGATCTAGACCATGGATATAATGGTGATAACATAAACAGTTCAGATCTGAAATCATCGCACCCGGGCCCAAAGTGACAAACATTAAGCATGGCAAAGTCATAACAACATCAATCTCAGAACATAGTGGATACTAGGGATCAGGCCCTAACAAAACTAACTCAATTACATGATGAATCTCATCCAACTCCTCATCGACTAGCGAGCCTACGAAGGAATTACTCACTCCCGGTGGGGGGCATCATGGAATTGACGATGGAGATGTGTTGGTGATGACGAAGATCGAAGATCCCCCTCCCCGGAGCCCCAAACGGACTCCAGATCTGGCCTCCCGATGAAGAACAGGAGACGGCGGTGGCTCCATCTCTTGAAACGCAATAATTCTTTCTCCCTGATTTTTTCTGGAAATATGGGATTTTATAGTGTCAGTTTGAGGGTCAGCGGGGCCACCAGGTGGGCAGCACCCACCAGGGCGTGCTAGCCCCCCAGGCGCACCCTGGTGGGTTGTGCCCACCCAGGTGCCCCCCTCAGGTCCCTCCTGGCTCCAGAAATTCTCTTATTTGATATAAAAAATTCTCGCAAAGTTTTGTTTATTCCAAAAACTTTTATTTCTGCACAAAAATAACACCATGGTAGTTCTGCTAAAAACAACGTCAGTCCAGGGTTAGTTTCATTCAAATCATGCAAATTAGAGTCCAAAACAAGAGGGAAAGCGTTAGGAAAATTAGATACGTTGGAGACGTATCATGGAGCACCCTCTCGGGGGTAGGGCGCGCCCTGCACCCTCGTGGTTGGCTCGGGACTCTTCTGGCCCAACTCTTTTGCTTCGGGGCCTTCTTCTGGTCCATAAAAAATCACCTTAAATTTTCAGCTCGTTTGGACTCCGTTTGATATTCCTTTTCTGCAGAACTCAAAAACAAGGAAAAACAGAAACTGGCACTGGGCTATAGTTTAATAGGTTAGTCCCAAAAATCATATTAAATAGCATATAAATGCATATAAAACATCCTAGATGGATAATATAATAGCATGGAACAGTGAAAAATTATAGATACGTTGGAAATGTATCATACAACACACATGATGCCTGTGTGACACATATTATATTGATTTTTCCTTGTTGATGATTAATTCTTCCACTTTATTGCTTAGCCGAAGCACTGCACTTACATTTTGTTGGTCTAAAGCACCTGGTTCAAATAAAGAGTTCGTTTGCGATATTGATTGATAATTTTTTATAATTTCCTGTATGTAAGAAGATTGTATCAAAACATGTCTCAAATATGAAAAACTAATATCACAGTCTATTGGTG
This sequence comes from Triticum aestivum, assembly GCF_018294505.1. Lineage (NCBI taxonomy): Eukaryota > Viridiplantae > Streptophyta > Magnoliopsida > Poales > Poaceae > Triticum > Triticum aestivum. The sequence goes on from NC_057813.1 coordinate 200,623,394, forward strand.
TCCATATGACACCACGATAAGTTTCGAGAATTTCAACTTAGTTTTAGATTTATTGGATTTTAAAATCAATATTCTAGATGTTAGAAATTTCTTGCATGGGGACTAAACATGCACCCAGGGACAAATACACATATGATTTTGCAATCCATTTTCGTGCACTATCACGGGTCTCATGCAGATCAAATTTGATTTTTGCACATTTAAATCCCTGGGAAATCAATCAATGTATAAAAAATGGATAGATGTTATCTATTTTTTTTCATTTTTCAACAAAACTCCTTTGGTCGCATGTTCGATGCAGAAAAAGTTTGACATGCAACTTTTTTTACTATAAACAGTAGGGTAAAAACCCCACTGCAACTTTTATTAATAAAAGGCAGAAACAAAGATAGTGTCGGAAGGGCTTGAGATAAGCCCAAAAAAGAAGAAAAAAGAAAGAAAGAAAAGAAACTAAAAAATGGCTAAAAAGAGCTAAAAAACCTAGTAAATAACTGAAAGTAGCCTAATTACAAAAAGGTCTCCAACCAAGCAGGGAATTGCATTTCAAATTTCTTCTTCATCTTGTATTTGAGAAGTTTGAGTTCCTCTGTGTATATGAATTTCTAGCCTTGAAATGATGTTGTGGTATTCTCAAAGGTTTTGTTGTTTATGGATATCCATATGGCCCATGATCCCAATATGATGATCTCCTTGAAAAAAGGGTACTTGTGCTTGTCTTTAAGGTCTTGATACGCTTCCAGTACTGATAAATTTGGGGTTCTGGTAGGGCAGATAAAATCCCAACATCTGATAGCAAAAGGACACCCCCAAAAGAGGTGATGCAATGTTTCTTCTTGCTGGCAATCCCTCACTGCACAATTATAAGCTTCCAATTCAAAGTTTTTTCTTCTTAAAAGGTTCCTTATATTTACTCTATCATGTAGTAGAATCTAGAAAAATAATTTGTGCTTGGGTTGACAAGAGCTTTTCCAAATCCAGGTGAAATGTGGTGGAGTGTGCTTGTGACCAATCAGAACATTATATGCTTTAATGGAGGAAAAAAAATTCATTTCCCGATATGTAACTCCATGTATCCATTGCATCCAAGTAATCAGATTGCCTTAAAGAGATGCAGATGTCTTCCATTTCTAAGAACTCATATGCTTGTGTAGCCAGTGGCAGGTGGAAAAGATCTTGAAGATATTTAGTTTTTATCACTTGTTGAACACTTGTGAGTGGATCTCTAGCAAAGGAGTAAAAAAGTGATCGAATTTGTGCTTGAGAACAAATTGGTGCCACATATCATCCCAGAACAAAGCACTTCTGCCATCATCCACATTGCACCTGTCTATAGCTTTAAAATGATCAATAAGGGCCAGGTTTGATTTCCACCAGAAAGAACCCACTTTTTGATCTCCTGGGAGTTGTCATTGCTGTAATAAGTTTCCCAAATGAGATTCACCCAAGGAATATCATGTCTATTAAAGAATTTGTGGAGGTTTTTCATGAGCAGAGTCTTGTTTTGTGTAAACATATCCATGACTCCCAAACCACCATGATTTTTGGGTCTGCAAAGCTATATTCCAGGCCACCAGTGCTGGTCTTCGATCTTCCATGTTAGGACTTCTATAAAGGCAGTGATACTTAATGATCTAGTGTTTAATAGTGACGGGGATGTCCAAACAACACATGAAGTAGACTGCTAAGGATGCAGTACAGATTTAACGAGCAGCACCTTCCCTGCTTGAGTCATAAAAGTAGAGATCCCAGAAATTCTCTTAGCAATTCTATTGACCAGAGGCAAACACCGCTCCACAGTTGGTTTATAAATCCCCAATGGAAGTCCCAAATAGGTAAAAGGAAATTATCCCCTAGCACACTGCAGAGTGTTTGTGAAAATGCTAACTCTGTCTTCTTCAATATTTATGGGAACCATGATTGATTTCCCATAGTTTACCTTTAATCCAGTAGCTGATGCAAAGGTGTTTAATAGGGCTTTGAGGCATATTAGCTGTCTAGCATTAGCTTGCATAAGAATCAATGTATCATCTGCATATTGTACTATTGGGAAGTCAGGGCAAGAGTTAACCTGAAGAGGTGGAGTGATAATATGTCTTCTCATAGCTTTGTTTAGAATTGACTGAAGCAGATCAGCTGCAAGAACAAAAATTAAAGGTCATAGAGGGTCCCCTGGCCCGACTCCTCTTCTGCAGTAGAATATTTTCCCAGGGACTCCATTTAACATCATAGCTGATGAAGCAGATGTGAATAGTAGTTGCATCCAAGATATCCACTTTTCTCCAAATCCCTTTTCTTTGAGAATGTCAAATATAGCTTGGTGTTCAGTAGTGTAAAAATCCATTTCAAAATCCAGTTTGATTACTAACATTTCTTCTTTTGATCTATGACACTGGTGAATATATTCATAAGCCCAACCAAGACAATCCTGTATCACTCTGCCCTTTAGAAATCCATACTGATTAATGCGCACCATCTTGAGTATCACTTTTTGAAGCCTATTTGCCAGTAGTTTTCTAATAAATCTGAGCACTCCATTAAGCAATGAAATTGGTCTACAATCATTAGGAGATACTGGCACTTCCTTTTTTGGGATGAGAGTGATAAATGAAGTGTTTATGCTCTCAAGGTTAACATTACCAACATGAAAGGCCATAATAAGAGCAGTTACATCCTCTTTGATTATATCCCAGCAGGCATTAAGAAACTCATTATTAAATCCATCAGGACCTGGTGATTTGTCTGTGGGTAAGTTCTTCACTACCGCATCAATTTCCTCCTACATGCACGTGGTGGTCCTAGGACACTCACTCACGTGGGCCCGCGAGGTCGCCGTCCAGCACTATGACATGCGATGAGAGTGGTTAATTTGACCAACAAGAATGGTCATTTTTTGGTTTTTGTTATACATACGGTAGGAGTATATATATATATAGTACGCATTGAAGAGGGTGGCCGGGGGCAATGTCGGCGTCAAAACCAGTGGATCTCGGGTAGGGGGTCCCGAACTATGCGTCTAAGGCTAATGGTAACAGGAGGCGGGGGACACAATGTTTACCCAGGTTCGGGCCCTCTCCATGGAGGTAATACCCTACTTCCTGCTTGATTGATCTTGATGAATATGAGTATTACAAGATTTGATCTACCACGAGATCGTAATGGCTAAAACCCTAGAAGTCTAGTCTATGTGATTATGATTGCCTCTACGGACTAAACCCTCCGGTTTATATAGACACCGAAGGGGACTAGGGTTATACAAAGTCGGTTACAGAGAAATGAATCTACATATCTGAATTGCCAAGCTTGCCATCCACGCAAAGGAGAGTCCCATCCGGACACGGGAAGAAGTCTTCTGTCTTGTATCTTCATAGCCCAACAGTCCGACCCATGTTAATAGTCCGGCCGTCCGAGGACCCCTTAATCCAGGACTCCCTCAGTAGCCCCCGAACCAGGCTTCAATGACGAGGTGTCCGGCGTGCAGATTGTCTTCGGCATTGCAAGGTGGGTTCCTTCTCCGATTACTTCAAAGTACCTGACTTAAAGAGCAGTATCCGGCTTGTCATTTAATGTCGCGCTCATCGGCTTCTGCACCTTCATGATTTCAGCTCCCACGTGTTGAGCGAATACGAGAGGTTGGGGCATTTTTGCACAAACCACCCTGACCATGTAAGAAAGTTGTCTATTTAAAGAGATGGGGATCTTCAGATCCAGCCCACACCAAGCACGGAATCCTCAGAGCTTGCCAGCAGAAACCACCCCAATATGGCTAGTGCTCCTAGCTCTTCCTCCCACCCTCACGGCCCCAAAAAAGGCGATTGGGAAAAGTGTTCTATATCCCACAATCAGCTAGTGAAGCTGCAGACACAGGGATTTCTTCCCCCCGCAGATCTAGTCCCCGTGCGAGCCGGATTGGCTTCCTTCGATGGGGGGGGGAGCAGGCGGAGAATTTCCCCAACCTATCTATGGGTAACGAGTATGCTTGGTTCCCTACTTATTGAGAGGCATCGGATTTCCAATCCATACGTTCCACCGAGGGCTTCTGGAGTATCATGGCCTCCAACTGCACAATTTCACTCCTGCCTCCATCCTGCACATTGCGGGTTACGTTGCTCTTTGTGAGCTATTCCTGGGTTGTGAGGCCCATTTTGATTTATGGAAGAAGCTATTCTGCCTCATCCCTCATAATCAAGAGGGATCGATATTCAAGTGGGTGGCGCCGAGGTATGGCGCATCGTCAGGACCGGATACCTGCCAGGCACGCCGAAGAAGGCATGAGAAGAGTGGCCTTCCAAATGGTTCTATATTGAGGACGTCTCCCTTCCCAACCTAGTCTGAATGGGTCTTCCCGAGTTTTCAAGTGCTCCATTGAAGAAACACTACAGCTGGCGCCCTTGGAGCCTCAGGGAGGAATATAGCAAGGAAGTCCGTCAATTGATGGGCAAGATAAAGACGCTCGCCCGGTCCGGATTGTCAATAGTCGAGGTTATGGCGACATCCATAGTACGAGGAGTCCAACCACTTCAATACAGAGGGCGTCCCATGTGGCACTATAACAAAGAAGATGACGCCACCCGTTGCGGTCGGAAAGGTCCGGATACCCCCGCTGCTTTGGCCAAAATACTGGCCGGACTATACAAAGGAGAGAAAGAGGAGTTCATCCGCATTAAGTGTAGAGATGGATTTTCTATGTACAACCCTCTCAGCTAGGTGAGTTTCCATCCCACTGCTCCACTCTATTTACTCCCCGAGTCACTTTCAATAAATATTAATCCGTCCATTTGTAATAGGAATGGCGGAAGGTCACCAGGGAGCTCCACAGCCCCACACCACAGCCAGAGGACCACAACCGGGATCTCGACCCCGGATTCAAAGAAGATCCAGATATATTCGTGGAGCTCGAGGATAGAGTGTTCTACCAGGCGATCCATGATGGCACGGAAGTGGCCATCACCGCTGACTCTCTCGGCCTTCTCCCTACCTCACATGTAAGTAATCAAGAGATTTCTCCTTCGAAAGAATTTCCTCATTCTGCCTCACCCACCGCACTATCTCATGCTCCAAAGGGGAGGCGATCGGCACACCATGCTGCACCTGAGGCGACTCACAGGAAAGTGGCGCCTACGCCGGGCAAGCCTTTAAAGAGGAAGGCAAATAGAAACACAGCCGAGCCTTCATAAAAAAGGTATGGTTTTTTATATATGCTCCTTGGCTGCCACATTGGAGTGTGACGCTATCCGTTTTGTCTTATCAGGAAAAACATTCGCCAGACTATGTCCGGGGATCCTGCCGGTCATGCATCCACTAGCTAGATTTCGGACCCTGTCTCAAGGACTGAGGCTGACGCGGGAGTGACACCGGATTGTCCTTCTGCAGAGGATTCAGATAACGTATCCGTCACAAACTCTGAAGTGGAAAGCGCCATGAATCATCGGCGCCGGCGGGCCGCTCTTCGCGACCCCGCTTTTTTAGAAGAGGCTTTCAACGCCTTCAACTCAGATGATGCATACATCCGAGCTGCTCGAGATGGGCTTACCAGAGCCACTGACCAATATTTGAAAGATATGCGGGTAAGTACACAATTGTACAATTCTGATAATTATATACCAATAGCCCACGAGACTTGAAGCAGTTAAAGCAACAGATTTGAGGATCGTTGTATATCCAGCTGCTCATAGAGAGGAACAACCTGTTGTCTCAGGAGCTGGAAAAGTGTCGGACCCAGCTAGCCACTGCTACCGCCGAACTGGAGAAATCCAAGAAGGCAGTGTCTGGTAATGATACCCTCCATAGAGAAAACATAATTATATACCAGGATTATTAATACAGGTGCATATCTTGTGGCAGAGTCGTCAGATCATCCAGGAGAGGTACCGGAAGTCGCCCAGGCGGGAGGTCCAGAAGCTCAAAGGCAATTGCCCACGGGCGAACGTATCCTGACACGGGTCAGGGAGGAGAAAAACAAACTCCAGGATTCCAACATCGGGCTGGGCGTGGAACTAAAAGATGTTCGGGCCCAGTTGGTTGACTCCGTGAAGGAAAATAAGAGGCTACATGGCGGCATATTTAGTATGTGTTCAAACTTACCTTCACATAGTTCGGCGAGGGAAGGAACTAACAGAGTTATATCTATAGGTATGCTGACCGGCCGTCCCGAAGAGGAGATGTCTGGATCTTCGGGCGATTTTCTACAAGAGCTATCGCAAATGCATGAGAAAGCTCGGCAGGAGATGCAAAGTATTGCCAAGGCCTTATGGCCATCCAACTCCCCTCCAGGAAGTATGGAGGAGCTGGTACAAGTATTCAAGGGAGCGCGGCGGCGCTTCTGATTATGGAAGATATCGGCCTGCCAGGAAGGTGCGCGAGAGGCCTGGGCCATGGTGAAAACACGGTATACGAAGCTTGATCCGAATCACATGGACCGGGTCGGACCTTTAGGGTCAGATGGAAAAGAAATTCCTGTTAGTTTGGTATATGACTGGGTACAAGTAGCGGCCAAGTATTCCCAATAGGATCGTAGGCTAGATAGCCTGTTAGATGGCATAGAGGAAGAAGTTTTTGAGTCCAAGTGACTATGTACTTCAATTGACAAATTTGTCCCTAGTCGGATTGTAAAACGATTGTCATGGTGGACTTTTTTGCTTTGACCTCTGGACCCGAAGGTGCCGAGTGTTTCCGAATACCCTCTCGGCAATGTATACCGGGGTATGCATGGAAACCAGGCGTAGGGGTCATAGTTGCTTGAACAGATAAGTATCGGGCTAGCTATGTTATATTAAATTTTGATCGTAAGAAACATCTTCCAGAGAGAATAGTTCCATTAAGGGTTCCTTTCCCTGGGTCAGCATGCTTTAACATACATGTCCGGACTGCGATTGAAAAATCACAGCATACGTATCATCTGGGGGTTCATAGTGTAACGAGTAAAAACCATCTTTAGTCCGCCGACCGAATATTCCCTTAAGAACGCTAGCTTTTGGCTTCACCCAGTCTGAGGTACGCATCCGGATGACCCGGCAGTAACAGTCGAAGATGTGCTCCCTTTATGCCCTAGCCGAACTAACGGGATCGTAGGGCATAAGCACAGGAGCCAGGCAACCCAACTTTGCCAAAACTTAAGTCATATCGATGCATATAATGGTGAAGAAAAGGTACATATGCGGAAAAGACACATATGTGATGAGCTTAATGCTCGGAAAATAATAATAATAAGCTTCTGTACAAGAAGCCCCCAGGTATAATTGACGTACATATTTGAGATTGCGTGCATCGTAGGTGTACGGTTTAGCCGTACGAGAGCTTTAAGGCTAAAAAAAGAAAATGTGAAATGAGAGGAAAATAAATAATTGAAACAAAAAAGGGGAAAATGGAGACGAACAAAGAGTCTGGCGCTAGGCATAGAATCTTCGGAGTCTGGCCGCGTTTCATTGGTTCAGCTCTAGGCGATTGTCTGATGCATCACACAGGCAGTACGCTCCTCCGGTGAGGACTTCGTCAATGATGAAGGGACCCTCCCACTTGGGCTTGAGTTTGTCCTTTTTCTTCTCCGGCAAGCGTAGAATGAGTTCACCAACATTATAAGTCTTGGCCCGTACTTCTCTGCTTTGATATATGCGATCCTGTTGTTGATAAAATGTGGAACGGGCTTTTGCGAAGTCGCGCTCCTCCTCCAAGGCATCTAAGTTGTCCTGCTGATCAAGATCGGCCTCTCTCTCTCTCTTCATACATGCAAACTCGGGGTGAGTCGTGAATAATATCGCAGGGTAACACAGCCTCTGCGTCGTACACCATGAAGAAAGGTGTATATCCCGTCAAGCGATTGGGCATGGTCAGCAACCCCCAGAGTACGGAGTCAAGCTCCTCGACCCAGCGCTTGCCTAATTCTTTCAAAGACTGCGCTAGTCTGGGTTTAATGCCGCTCATAATAAGACCATTGGCTCGTTCGACTTGACCATTGGTTTGTGGGTGATAGACAGAGGCGTAATGGAGCTTAATGCCCAGATTAGCACACCAGGTTTTCACCTCATTAGCTGTGAAATTGCAGCCGTTATCGGTGATGATGCTGTGTGGAACACCATACCGGTGCACACCACCGGATATGAAGTATATCACTGGTCTGGCCTCGGCCGTTTTAACTGGTTTGGCTTCTATCCACTTAGTGAATTTATCCACCATGACCAATAGATATTTTTACTTATGGCTTCCTCCTTTAAGGGGTCCGACCATATCCAGCCCCCAGACTGCATGTGGCTTTGGTTGGCGAAAAGCTGGCATCCGATGCAATGTTGGACAAGGTCCTGTGCGTCTGCTCAGGCCGTTAGCCAATAGAAACATGTATGGAAGGCCTTGCTTACAAGGGCCCGAGCGGCGGCGTGGTGTCCACCGAGACCGGCATGAATTTCAGCCAAGAGCTACCGCCCTTCTTCCTTGGAGATACATCTTTGAAGTACTCCGGTAGCACTTTTCTTGTAGAGTTCTCCCTTGTGAACCTTGTAGGCTTTAGAGCACCGCACAATGCAGCGTGCCTCATTCTGACCCTCTGGGAGTTCTCACCTATTAAGGTAGGTGATACGTCTCCAATGTATCTATAATTTTTGATTGTTCCATGCTATTATATTACCCCTTTTGGATGTTTATGGGCTATATTTTAGACATTTATATCATTTTTGGGAGTAACCTACTAACCGGAGGCCCAACCCGTATTGCTGTTTTTTTGCCTATTTCAGTGTTTCAAAGGAAAGGAATATCAAATGGAGTCCAAACGGAATGAAACCTTTGGGAGCGTGATTTTTCGAACGAACCTGATCCAGAGGACCTAGAGTGCAAGTCAAGAAGCAAACGAGGCGGCCAGGAGATAGGAGGGTGCGCCCACCCCTCCTGGGCGCGCCCCTGTCTCATGGGCCCCTCGAGCGGCCACCGACGTACTTCTTCCTCCTATATATACCTCCGTACCCGAAAAGATCCAGGGAGCCACCGAAGAAATATTTCCGCCACCGTAACCTTCTGTATCCGCAAGATCCCAACTTGGAGCCATCGCCGGTGTTCTGCCGGAGGGGGAATCCACCATGGAGGGCTTCTACATCAACACCATAGCCCTTCCAATGAGTTGTGAGTAGTTTACTACAGACCTTCAGGTCCATAGTTATTAGCTAGATGGATTCTTCTCTCTTTTTGGATCTCAATACAATGTTCTCCCCCTCTCTAGTAGAGATCTATTCGATGTAAACTCTTTTTGCGGTGTGTTTGTCGAGATCCGATGAATTGAGGGTTTATGATCAAGTTTATCTATGAGAAATAATTGAATCTTCTTTGAATTCTTTTATGTATGATTGAGTTATCTTTGCAAGTGTCTTCGAATCATCGGTTTGTTTTGGCCTACTAGATTGATCTTTCTTGCCATGGGAGAAGTGCTTAGCTTTGGTTCAATCTTGCGGTGTCCTTACCCAGTGACAGAAAGGGTTGCAAGGCACGTATTATATTGTTGCCATCGAGGATAAAATGATGGGGTTTATATCATATTGCTTGAGTTTATCCCTCTACATTATATCATCTTTCTTAATGCGTTACTCTGTTCTTATGAACTTAATACTCTAGATGCATGCTGGAGAGCGGTCGATGTGTGGAGTAATAGTAGTAGATGCAGGCAGGAGTCGGTCTGCTTGTCATGGAAGTGATGCATATATACATGATCATGCCTAGATAATCTCATAATTATTCGCTTTTCTATCAATTGCTCGACAGTAATTTGTTCACCCACCGTAATACTTATGCTATCTTGAGAGAAGCCTCTAGTGAAACCTATGGCCCCCGGGTCTATCTTTTATCATATAAGCTTTCAATCTACTTTTATTTGCATATTTACTTTCTGCATCTATATTATCAAATACCAAAAATATATTTATCTTATCATATTATCTCTATCAGATCTCACTTTCGCAAGTGGCCGTGAAGGGATTGACAACCCCTTTATCGCGTTGGTTGCGAGTTCTTTGTTTGTTTGTGTAGGTGCGTGGGAGTTTTGAGGAGCCTCCTACTGGATTGATACCTTGGTTCTCAAAAACTGAGGGAAATACTTACACTACTATTGCTGCATCACCCTTTCCTCTTCAAGGAAAACCAATGCAAGCTCAAGACGTAGCAACAAGGATTTCTGGCGCTGTTGCCGGGGAGGTCTTCGCTCAAGTCAAGACATACCAAGTACCCATCACAAACTCATCTCCCTCGCATTTACATTATTTTCCATTAGCCTCTCGTTTTCCTCTCCCCCACTTCACCCTTGCCGTTTTATTCGCCCTTCTTCTATTCGTCTTTTCATTTGCTTTGATGTCTTACTTGGCTCGTTTGCTTGTTTGGTTGGAATAGTTGCTTATTTATTGCTAAACAGAGAACCTAAGATCTATGGATCCTCATCCGCTTGCTAATCTTTTTAAGAGATCCAGTTATGAGGAACCAATTGCTAGTAAGTTTTGTGCACTAGATTATCTTTATGAAGTTTTGCTTGAAATTCGTGAATGAAAATTGGGGTGAAAAAAATTTATGAAGAGATTCACGATGGCTCCTTGAATAAAAAGCATGATTGCAATGATTTTACTATAAATTCTCTTGATGTCAATTGTGCTAATAATATGCAAAACCCTAAGCTTGGGGATGCTAGTTTTGCTATGTCTACTACTCGTTGCAATGATCATGATTGGGGTAATTCTTCTTATAATCTTGAAAGTTTATTTAAGCCCATGATGAATATGAGATTGATAATAGTGTTTGCAATAATATTGAAAGTGGGTTTGGAAGAATGTCAACTTTAGATCCCACATATTTGGAGTATGTTCAATCTTATGAAGTTTTTGATAAAAGTGGGTTTGTTAATCCCACTATTTTCGAAGAGTGTCAACTTTGCATGCATGTGGATCGTGTTGATAATATGTTATGTGATAGCTATTTTGTTGAATTTGCTTATGATCCCACATGTAATTATTATGAGAGAGGAAAATATGGTTGTAGAAAATTTCATGTTACTAAATTACCTCCCGTCATGTTGAGATTGCTATCGTCTCTTTCTTCTTCCTTGCATATGCTAGTCTTTGCTTGCCTTGCAAATTTGTTTTCTTATAATATGCCTATGCATAGGAAGTATGTTAGACTTATATGTGTTTGACATGTGTTTCATGATTCTCTCTTTATGCTTCAATTCTTGTCTATCATGTGAGCATCATTGAAATCTCAATGCCTAGCTAAAAAGGCTTTAAAGAAAAGCGCTTGTTGAGAGACAACACAATATTTTTCCTTGCTGTTATTCAATAAATTTTGCATCTACATTCTGTTTATATGTGTTTTTTATGTTTTAATTAGTGTTTGTGCCAAGAAGAACGTATAGGATAACCTATGATGATAGTTGATTTGATTCTGCTGAAAAACAGAAACTTTGCGCTCACGACAAAAAACTCAATAAATCACAGAAACGTGATTTTGCATTGATTCTTTTTGCTGCTTATCAATAAACAAATTTTCCTGGACGTCCTATTTTGGTACTATTTTTTAAGTTCCAGAAGTTTTCCTTAGTTACAAATTGCTACAGACTGTTCTGTTTTTGACAGATTCTGTTTTTCGTGTGTTGTTTGCTTATTTTGATGCATCTATGGCTAGTATTAAGTGGTATGAACCATAGAGAACCTCGAATACAGTAGGTTTAACACCAATATAAATTAATAATGAGTTCATTACAGTACCTTATGTGGTGGTTTTGTTTTCTTTCACTAACGGAGCTTATGAGATTTCCTGTTGAGTTTTGTGTTGTGAAGTTTTCAAGTTTTGGGTAAAGATTTGATGGACTATGGAATAAAGAGTGGAAAAAGCCTAAGCTTGGGGATGCCCAAGGAACCCCAAGATATTAAAGAATAGCCAAAAGCCTAAGCTTGGGGATGCCCCCGGAAGGCATCCCCTCTTTCATCTTCGTTCATTGGTAACTTTACTTGGAGCTATATTTTTATTCGCCACATGATATGTGTTTTGCTTGGAGCGTCGTGTATTATATTAGTCTTTGATTTTTAGTTTAACACAATTATCCTTGCTGTACACACCTTTTGGGATAATCCCACTTGATTAGAATTTATTAGAATATGCTATGTGCTTCACTTATATCTTTTGAGCTAGATAGTTTTTGCTCTAGTGCTTCACTTATATCTTTTAGAGCACAGCGGTGGCTTAATTTTGTAGAAATTGCTAGTCTCTCATGCTTCACTTATATTATTTTGAGAGTCTCTTAGAACAGCATGGTATTTTCTATGGTTATGAATTTGGTCCTAGAATGATGAGCATCCAAGTTGGGTATAATAAAAACTATCATAGAAAGTGCATTAAACACTAGGATCAATTTGATGCTTGATAATTGTTTTGAGATATAAAGGTATTAATGTTAGAGTCACTCTAGTGGGTAATTACGAAATTGAGAAATACTTGTATTGAAGTTGGCAAGTCCCGTAGCATGCACGTATGGTAAAAGTTGTGTGACAAATTTGTTGCATGAGGTGCTCTTTTGATTGTCTTCCTTATGAGTGGCAGTCGGGGACGAGCAATGGTCTTTTCCTACCAATCTATCCCTCTAGGGGCATGCGTAGTAGTACTTTGCTTCGAGGGCTAAGTAGACTTTTGCAATAAGTATATGAGTTCTTTATGACTAATGTGAGTCCATGGATATACGCACACTCATCCTTCCATTTAGCTAGCCTCTATTATATCGGGCAACTTTCGCCGGTATCATGAACCCATTATTTACCTTCCTCAAAACAGCCACCATACCTACCTATTATGGCATTTCCATAGTCATTCCGAGATATATTGCCATGCAACTTTACACCGTTCCGTTTATTATGACACGCTCCATCATTGTCATATTGCTCTTTGCATTATCATGTGGTTGACATCGTATTTGTGGCAAGGCCACCTTCATAATTTTCATACATGTCGCCCTTGATTCATTGCATATCCCGGTACACCGCCGGAGCCATTCATATAGAGTCATATCTTGTTCAAGCTTTGAGTTGTAATTCTTGAGTTGTAAATCAATAAAAGTGTGATGATCTTCATTATTAGAGCATTGTCCTAAGTGAGGAAAGGATGATGAAGACTATGATTCCCCCACAAGTCGGGATGAGACTTCGGACTTTATAAAAATAAAAGAGGCCAAAGAAGCCCATGAAATAAAAGAGGCCAAAGAAGCCCACCAAAAAGAAAAAAAGAAAAAAAGGAAAAAGAAAATAATAATAAAATGAGAGAAAAAGAGAGAAGGGACAATTGCTACTATCTCTTTTCCATACTTGTGCTTCAAAATAGCACCATGATCTTCATGATAGAGAGTCTTCTATGTTATCACTTTCACATACTAGTGGGAATTTTTCATTATAGAACTTGGCTTGTATATTCCAATGATGGGCTTCCTCAAAATGCCCTAGGTCTTCGTGAGCAAGCAAGTTGGATGCACACCCACTTAGTTTCTTTTGTTGAGCTTTCATACATTTATAGCTCTAGTGCATCCGTTGCATGGCAATCCCTACTCACTCACATTGATATCTATTAATGGGCATCTCCATAGCCCGTTGATACGCCTAGTTGATGTGAGACTATCTTCTCCCTTTTGTCCTTACAACCACCACCATATACCACCATAGTGCTATGTCCATGGCTTGCGCTCATGTATTGCGTAAGAGTTGAAAAAAGCTGAAGCGCGTTAAAAAGTATGAACAAATTTCTCGGCTCGTCATCGGGGTTGTACATGATGGGAGTATTTTGTGTAATGAAAATGAAGCATGGCCTAACTATACGATTTTGTAGGGATAAGCTTTCTTTGGCTATGCTATTTTGATAGGACATGATTATTTGTTAGTATGCTTCGAAGTATTATTATTTTTATGTTTTATAATATTTTATCTTGAATCATTTGGATCTGAACATTCAAGTCACAATAAAGAAAATTACATTGAGAATTATGCTAGGTAGCATTCCACATCAAAAATTCTGTTTTTTTATCATTTACCTACTCGAGGACGAGCAGGAATTAAGCTTGGGGATGCTTGATACGTCTCAAACTTATCTATAATTTTTGATTGTTCCATGCTATTATATTACCCCTTTTGGATGTTTATGGGCTTTATTTTACACATTTATAAGTCCTGCGCTAGGCATAGAATCTTCGGAGTCTGGCCGCGTTCCATGGGTTCGACTCTAGGCGATTGTCTCATGCCTCACGCAGGCGGTACGCTCCTCCGGTGAGGACTTCATCAATGATGAAGGGACCCTCCCACTTGGGCTTGAGTTTGTCCTTTTTCTTCTCCGGCAAGCGTAGAATGAGTTTGCCAACATTATAAGTCTTGGCCCGTACTTCTTTGCTTTGATATCTGCGAGCCTGTTGTTGATAAAATGTGGAACGGGCTTTTGCGATGTCGCGCTCCTCCTCCAGGGCATCTAAGTTGTCCTTCCGATCAAGCTCGGCCTCTCTCTCTCTCTTCATACATGCACACTCGGGGTGAGTCATGAATAATATCGCAGGGTAACACAGCCTCTGCGCTGTACACCATGAAGAAAGGTGTATATCCCATAGAGCGATTGGGCATGGTCCGCAACCCCCAGAGTTTAAAGCCGCTCATAATAAGACCATTGGCTCGTTCGACTTGACCATTGGTTTGTGGGTGATAGACGGAGGCGCAATGGAGCTTAATGCCCAGATTAGCACACCACGTTTTCACCTCATCGGCTGTGAAATTGCAGCCGGTATCGGTGATGATGCTATGTGGAACACCATAACGGTGCACAACATCGGATATGAAGTATATCACTGGTCCGGCCTCAGCCGTTTTAACTGGTTTGGCTTCTATCCACTTAGTGAATTTATCCACCATGACCAACAAATATTTTTACTTATGGCTTCCTCCTTTAAGGGGTCCGACCATATCTAGCCCCCAGACTGCAAAAGGTCAAGTGATGGGGATTGTTTGTAGAACGGTGGGTGGCATGTGACTTTGGTTGGCGAAAAGCTGGCATCCGATGCAATGTTGGACAAGGTCCTGTGCGTCTGCTCAGGCCATTAGCCAATAGAAACCTGTACGGAAGGCCTTGTTACAAGGGCCCGAGGGGCAGCGTGGTGACCACCGAGACCGGCATGAATTTCAGCCAAGAGCTACTGCCCTTCTTCCTTGGAGATACATCTTTGAAGTACTCCGGTAGCGCTTTTCTTGTAGAGTTCTCCCTCGTGAACCTTGTAGGCTTTAGAGCACCGCACAATGCAGCGCGCCTCATTCTGATTCTCTGGGAATTCTCGCCTATTAAGGTAGGTGATACGTCTCCAACGTATCTATAATTTTTTATTGTTCCATGCTATTATATTACCCCTTTTGGATGTTTATGGGCTTTATTTTACACATTTATATCATTTTTGGGACTAACCTACTAACCGGAGGCCCAGCCCGTATTGCTGTTTTTTGCTTATTTCAGTATTTCAAAGAAAAGGAATATCAAACGGAGTCCAAACGGAATGAAACCTTCGGGAGCGTGATTTTTGGAACGAACGTGATCCAGAGGACTTGGAGTGCAAGTCAATAAGCAATCGAGGCGCCCAGGAGATAGGAGGGCGCGCCCACCCCTCCTGGGCGCGCCCCTGTCTCCTGGGCCCCTCGAGCGGCCATCAACGTAATCCTTTCTCCTATATATACCTCCGTACCCCGAAAACATCCAGGGAGCCACTGAAGAAATATTTCCACCACAGTAACCTTCTGTATCCGCAAGATCCCAACTTGGAGCCATCGCCGACGTTCTGCCGGAGGGGGAATCCACCATGGAGGGCTTCTACATCAACACCATAGCCCTTCCGTTGAGTTGTGAGTAGTTTACCACAGACCTTCGGGTCCATAGTTATTAGCTAGATGGCTTCTTCTCTCTTTTTGGATCTCAATACAATGTTCTCCCCCTCTCTTGTGGAGATCTATTTGATGTAAACTCTTTTTGCGGTGTGTTTGTCGAGATCCCATGAATTGTGGGTTTATGATCAAGTTTATCTATGAGAAATAATTGAATCTTCTCTGAATTCTTTTATCTATGATTGAGTTATCTTTGCAAGTCTCTTCAAATTATTAGTTTAGTTTGGCCTACTAGATTGATCTTTCTTGCCATGGGAGAAGTGCTTAGCTTTGGGTTCAATCTTGCGGTGTCCTTACCCAGTGATAGAAAGGGTTGCAAGGCACGTATTGTATTGTTGCCATCGAGGATATAAAGATGGGGTTTATATCATATTGCTTGAGTTTATCCCTCTACATCATGTCATCTTTCTTAATGCGTTACTCTGTTCTTATGAACTTAATACTCTAGATGCATGTTGGATAGCGGTGGATGTGTGGAGTAATAGTAGTAAATGCAGGCAGGAGTCGGTCTACTTGTCATGGACGTGATGCCTATATACATGATCATGCCTAGATAATCTCATAATTATTCGGTTTTCTATCAATTGCTCGACAGTAATTTGTTCACCCACCGTAATACTTATGCTATCTTGAGAGAAGCCTCTAGTGAAACCTATGGCCCCCGGGTCTATCTTTTATAATATAAGCTTTCAATCTACTTTTATTTGCATATTTACTTTCTGCATATATATTATAAAATACCAAAAATATATTTATCTTATCATATCATCTCTATCAGATCTCACTTTCGAAAGTGGCCGTTGAAGGGATTGACAACCCCTTTATGGCGTTGGTTGCGAGTTCTTTGTTTGTTTGTGTAGGTGCGTGGGACTTTTGAGGAGCCTCCTACTGGATTGATACCATGGTTCTCAAAAACTGAGGGAAATACTTACGCTACTATTGCTGCATCACCCTTTGCTCTTCAAGGAAAACCAACACAAGCTCAAGACGTAGCAGTAGGCCAAGAAGGATTCGGTCCATGGGGCAATGACTGCCATGATGAGATGGGCCGACGGTGTAATTTCGGTAGCTGAGCCCCAATGATGTCGGTTTGTTCGGAATCTGGGGTTATAGTCGGATCCGGATTGGTGTTGCCGCCCTCCCCCTGCCACATCACAGATGGCTTGAAAAGCCTTTCTAAAAAGATTTTAGGTGGGACGGGGTCGCGCTTGGCACCGATGCGAGCAAGGATATCCGCCGCTTGATTACTTTCTCGAGCCACATGGTGAAACTCGAGCCCTTCGAACCGAGCCGACATTTTCAGAACGGCGTTGCGGTAAGCCGCCATCTTCGGATCTTTGGCATCAAAATCTCCATTTATTTGGGATATTGCAAGGTTTGAATCCCCGCGCACTTCTGGGCGTTGTATGCCCATGGAGACAACCATCCGAAGACCGTGCAACAAGGCCTCGTATTCGGCTGCATTGTTGGAGTCTGTGTATAATATTTGGAGTATGTACTGAACTGTATCTATAGTGGGGATGTTAAGACAACGCCTGCTCCTAACCCTTCCAACATTTTGGATCCGTCGAAGTGCATGACCCAGTTGGAATATGTGGCGTACTCTTTAGGGAGTTCAACCTCTATCCATTCGGTGACGATGTCGGCCAGTACTTGAGATGTAATGGCCCAGAGCGGTTTGTATGATATGTCGAATGGGAGGAGCTCAATGGCCCACTTGGCAATCCGGACCGTAGCGTCGCGGTTGTTTATTATGTCATTGAGTGGTACCTCGGAGGCCACCATTATTGAGCACTCTTGAAAGTAGTGTCATAGCTTCCAGGATGCCATGAAGACCGCATATGCTATTTTTTGGTATGAGGGTACCAGGATTTGCATGGTGCGAGGACAGTGGATACGTAGTATACCGGCTTCTGAAGAGGGAATTTGTGTCCGTCCTCTCGTTCGACGACGAGCACCACACTTACGACTTGGTGTGTTGCCGATATGTATAATAACATGGGTTCGCCGATGTTCGGCGCGGCCAGGATTGGGTTGCTTGCTAGAAGAGCATTTATTTCTTCCAGTCCGGCCGTTGCCACGTTCGTCCACTCGAAGTGATTGGTGCGTCGGAGAAGGCGATAGGGTGGCAACGCCTTTTCTCCTAGTCTGGAGATAAAGTGGCTTAAAGCTGCCACACATCCAGATAGTTTTTGGACTTGTTTGAGGCATGTTGGTGTAGCCAACTGTGAGAAAGCTCGGAAGCTGGGTTCGCTTCAATTGCCCTATTGGAAACGATGAAGCCCATCAGTTTTCCAGCGGGAACACCGAAAACACACTTTTCCGGATTAAGCTTAATGTCATATGTTCGGAGGTTGTCGAATGTGAGATGCAAATCATCTATTAATGACTCGACGTGCCTAGTTTTGATGACTATGTCATCCACATATGCTTCAACTATCTTGCTGATTTGTTTCTCCAGGCATGTTTGAATCATGTGTTGGTAGGTGGCATCGGCATTTTTGAGCCCGAAGGGCATAGTGTTGAAGCAGAAAGGCCCGTATGGGGTGATAAATGTCGTTGCGGCTTGGTCGGACTCCTTCATCTTCATTTGATGGTATCCAGAGTATGCATCGAGGAAACACAGTGAGTCATGTCCTATGGTAGCATCGATGATCTGATCGATGTGGGGGAGGGGTAAGGGATCTTTAGGGCAGGCCTTGTTGAGGTCTTTGAAATCGGCACATAGGCGCCAGGATTTATCCTTGTTTGGTACCATCACCAGGTTTGCTAGCCAGTCCGGGTGTTTTATCTCTGTGATGAATCCGGCCTCGAGTAACTTGGCTAGCTCCTCCCCCATAGCTTGTCATTTGGGTTCTGAAAAGCACTATAGTGTTTGCTTGACTGGCTTATATCCCTTCAATATATTGAGGCTATGTTCGGCCAGTCTGCGTGGGATCCCTGACATATCTAAAGGGTGCCTGGCGAATATGTCCTAGTTTTCGCGTCGGAATGCTCGTAGTGCAGCGTCAACCGTTGGGTCCAGCTGTGCCCCGATGGATGTCGTCTTCTTGAGGTCTGTCGGGTGGACTTGGAATTTGACTATTTCGTCTGTTGGTTTAAAGGAGGTGGATTTAGGTTGCTTGTCCAAGATCACGTCGTCCCTATCCACCATGGAGCACAATGTGGTTAATTCTTTAGCCGCGAGGGCTTCATACAATGCCTCGAGGGCTAGGGCTACGGTTTTGTTTTCAGCGCGGAGTGCTATGTCCGGATCACTGGCAAGTGTGATAATACCATTGGGCCCGGGCATCTTGAGATTCATGTACCCGTAATGGGGTATAGCTTGGAAGCATGCAAATGCATCTCACCCTAATAAGGCATGATATCCACTGTTGAAAGGGGCCACTTGAAAGGTTATCTCTTCGGACTGGTAATTCTCCAGCGTGCCGAATACCACATCGAGTGTGATTTTTCCTGCGCATCGCACCTCCCGACTGGGAATGATTCCTCGGAAGGTCGTGCTATTTTGCTCAATGCGGCTCATGTCTATTTCCATTTTGTTGAGAGTTTCCTCGTAAATGAGGTTTAGTCCGCCGCCGCCGTCCATGAGCACTTTGGTAAGCCGAAAGCTGCCCACGATCGGACTGAGGACCAATGCGGCTGGTGCACGGACTATTCTGAATTTTGGTTCGTCACTGGCATTGAAAGTTATGGCCTTGTCGTTCCAAGGGTTTATTGCTGCGACTTGGCAGACTTTAGCAAGGCCGCAGAGTTCCCTTTTGCACCTATTGTTTGAGGTGAAAGTCTCGAAGACTGTCAATATTGTAGGGTCGTTGTCTTCCGTGGGTTGCTTCTCTACGGTATTCTTGGTGAGGAGATCCTCGCCGCTCTTGGCCACTTGCCGGAGTATGCAACATGCTCTAAGGCTGTGGGTTGGTACAGTATCCGGTATTGTGTGTATTTTGCATGGCCTATCGAGCCATCCCTCCAGAATGGTTCCACGCCCCGTAATGAGCTTCTATTTTTTTACTATTGGATTAGGCGACCGACGGGGGTGCATCCTTTTGTCCGGACGAGGGGTTGAGTAGTGGAAACTAGTGGCTCCCAAGAAGCTGCCTGAGTTTTCCAGGCACTTTCCATTGTGCAGTACTTTTGTACTATGGTTGCCAAGTCAGCGAAGTGTGATACGTGACGGCGGTTGATGGCATTGAGGATTCCCTCGTCTGTGCAATTTTCGCGGAATAATGAGATTGCGTCTTCATCGCGGCAGTCTTTGACCTTGTCTTTGACAAGGAGGAATCTAGCCCAAAAGTGATGGACTGTTTCTTGAGACTGTTGTTTGATGTGGATAAGATCGCGTGTATCTAGGTGGGTGGGTGGATTTAAGTCCGAACCCTGACCCAATCTGGGATCTGGAGTTTGAGAAACTTCCGAGCTTAACAGTTCGGGCTCCAGGATATCAACCAATTTTTCAGGCCCATAGTCTGACTCTAGGTTCGGAGTACGTGGCACGTCTTCCCACGAACGGGTATCCGGATCTATGAGCGCGGGAATCCGAACATAGTTCATCCTCAATATAGAGGAAGAGTTGTTGTATTGCTCCACCACCACCGCTATCTGATGGGTGATCGGTGGAGATTCAATTTCTCTCGGATCGGGTTTAAACCAATCTGATCGTAGTCTGTAGCGACTCCCAAGGCGGCAATGCGATCCAGGAGTTTGTTTAAAGATGAAAACTCCGTCGAATCCATCTATTTGGAGTATTCTAAGTTGACACGGTGGCGATTTTCAATGACCCGAGAAGTCATCATCGGCCCAACGACCGAACGGGTGGTCATAGTGAAGCCGCCCAGCCGGAGGGTTTGGCCTGAGGCCAGGGCTCCATCGGAGGTAATGTTGTCCTTGATAACAAGGTGAGCCATAATTCCTATCTTCGATGTCACAGTGGAACTCTCAATGAAAGCACCAATGTCGGTGTTAAAACCGTCGGATCTCGGGTAGGGGCTCCCGAACTGTGCGTCTAAGGCTAATGGTAACAGGAGGTGGGGGGCACAATGTTTACCCAGGTTCGGGCCCTCTCTATGGAGGTAATACCCTACTTCCTGCTTGATTGATCTTGATGAATATGAGTATTACAAGAGTTGATCTACCATGAGATCGTAATGGCTAAAACCCTAGAAGTCTAGTCTATGTGATTATGATTGCATCTATGGACTAAACCCTCCGGTTTATATAGACACTGAAGGGGACTAGGGTTATACAAAGTCGGTTACAGAGAAAGGAATCTACATATCCGAATCACCAAGCTTGCCATGCACGCAAAGGAGAGTCCATCTAGACACGGGAATAAGTCTTCTGTCTTGTATCTTCATAGCTCAACAGTCCGGCCCATGTTAATAGTCTGGCCGTCTGAGGACCCCTTAATCCAGGTCTCCCTCATGCAATACTACGCGTCATATAGGACACTCACTCGCATGCGATGCTTCCATCTGTGGGCCCGTGAGGTTGTCCTCCATCACTTTGACCCAACAAGGAGGTTTCTTTTTGGGTTGTGTTGCGGTAGGAGTATATAGTACACGTCAAAGAGGGGGACGGGGTAGCACATATATACTACACACACATCATGAATCGATCTCGCTCCGTCTGGGGACTTTTCGGTTTCCGAGGCAGGTGCCGCAAAGAAGTTGTGCATATTGGGTATTAAAATCATCACCAACACATTGGGCCACGTGCGGACGATGGTTGCCACTCATTCGCCTGTGACTCTTCCCTCCATGGGCCCACGAGGTCGTCGTCCATCCAATATATGACACAACGAGAAAGGTAATTTGACGAACAAGGAGGATTATTTTCGGGTTGTGTTACGGTACGTAGGAGTATATATTACGCGTCGAAGAGGGGAGGGGGAAACATATATATCTACGTGTCATGAACCTTGGTTTGTGTGGGGGACTTAAAGGTTTCCGAGGCAGGTGCCACATCAAAGTTATGCATATATATTAGGTACTCAAACATCACAACCACACATCTCCATACATGTGTTTGCCCCACAAGCAAGTGATGGCGGTTGTCCTCTAGCACTCACTCACGGGGTTATCAGCGAGATGCTTCGTCCATCTCTGTGTGCCCACTTGGTCAATCACTTCGACGGACAGCGATAGAGGTTAATTTGACTTATAATTAGGAGGGGATTAAATTTTGGTTCATCTTATACGATTCGGTACATGCAACTATATATATACTTTGCACGCATGTGTACGCATGAATCCCTCCCATCGGGTCGAAGTGGGGGGGGGGGGGGGCGAGCACGCGATGCATCATGAACTAGATCTGTGTGGGGACTGTGCGTTTTTCGACGCATGCATGCACCCCATCAAAATGTTGTGCTTTTGGTATTCAACATATATGCATGCATCACGCATGTCCATACATATGTTCGAGGCACATATATACATGCAGTGGTTGTCTTTGGACACTCTCCCTCACTTGGTTATCATCGACAACCTATATATTCATGGGCCCGCGTGGACGTCCATCTCTTTGACCAACAACGCGAGAGAGGTTACCAGGGTGGATTCTTCTTCTCTTGGTTCACGTTACCATATAGCCTTACGTCGATCATGGTGAGATTCGAGACCTAAGTTTGAGGGCTTGCATACACATGAATCCCTATATATATAGTATACTATAGTTCGTGAACCCTTGCTCCGTGTGGGGACTTTCCGGTTCCAAAAGCACGCGGCCACATCAAAGTTGTGTATTGGGTATATTGAAACACCACATGACACTTCATACATATGTTTGGGCCACATGCACGCAGTGGTTGTCTTCAGGCACTCCCTCGCGTGGTTATCGGCAACAAACTAGCCTATTTTGTGGGGTCGCACATGGAACGTCAATGCATGACTTTGACCCAACAAACAAGAGAGGTTATACGACCAAGGTGGTCATTCTTCTTGGTCAGTCTTACAATATGCCTTGGTGAGATGCCCCCTCCCACCGACACAAAGTGTTTGTGTGGGGGTGGGGCATAGTACTACTTCATACTAGATGAACCTCCGTGAGGTCGGGCATGCCCGGTTAATTTTATGATGCACATGTGCCACATCAAATTTGTGATTTGGTAACGCCAGAAGAACACATCTGTGGCCCCGCACATGGTACCACATTTGATCGGAAGAAAAGGGGGAGGGGCAACAGTACTACTTCGTACTAGATGAACCTCCATGGGGCCGGGAATGCCCGGTTAATTTGTGATGCACATGTGCCACATCAAATTTGTAATTTGGTAATGCCAGAAGAACACATCTGTGGGCCGCACACGGTCCACATTTGATCGGAAGGAAAGAGGGGAGGGGGTGATGTACTCCTTTCGGTTTTGTGTTATGGTACGGTGGGATGTCAGACCTAACTATTTTGGGGCATGCGTTCATAGCTAAGATTCCCCTCCCGGCCCCACGAAGTGTGTGTGTGTGTGTGTTTCGGGGGGGGGGGGGGAGGGCTAGAAATAATAACATGCGCTTTGTGCGACAGCTGCCACATCAAAGTTGTGCATTGGGTATTTGAACATCAAACTACCCTTTCCATACATATATTTGGTACACATGCAAGTGTGTTGGTGTTCTGATCCTTCCCCACGTTTTTTGGCCAAATTTATAAACAACAGACGAGTCGGATGCAGCAACCGTCTGCGATCAGGTACAAAACAGACATGGTTCCCTAGGACTACTCGTGTGTCGCACCCCTGCCCCTCTTGAAAATATCTACTCCCTCGCAATCTCGAAAAGATCTACCCGTGTCCGCATAGATGGTTTTTCTGTTTGATATCACACGATTAGTATGTCTCGAGCATGTGCGATGTCTGTTACTCCATCTCTGCTTCAGTCAGTAGATCCAAATTTTCAGTAGCCCCGGTATTTTACTCCCGCCCCGCTCTGCTTCAATCCCTTGATCCAAATTTTCGGTAGCCCCGCCATTTTACTCCCGCCTAGTAAAATTTTCAGTACCCGCGGCATTTCCTCAAAGACCACCTTGGACCCATCCATCCACACACACACACACACACAAATCCCCCGCTCACACACATACACACCACCCCTCCCTCGCTCCAAACCTAGCTAGGTCGCTGCCACCGCCGTGCCGCCTCTATCGTCAACCTCTACTGGTCTGCCCGTGCAGTTTACCCACCGATATACATACCCATGCCGCCATGAGTTTCTTAGATGACGCATGCAAAACGCCCCCTTTCCTAGTGATCCCCATCCCCACCCCCTCCCCCGCTCTAGAGTGTCACAACCTATGCCCGGCTACGCTTCCCGGGGAGCTCGAGGACCAAATGGCCCAAAAGAGCTTTACCGCGGCCTCTTCGCCCAACGTCGGCGAGGTGGTAGCTGAGGAAGCTGCGATGATGACTGGACCTGGATTGAGCCTTTCGATTAGCGGGCTAGAGTATTCTAGCATGTCGCGTATGCCGGCTACGACATCGAGGTCATCGACACCGATGGCTTAACGCGGGTTATGTCACATGCTAAGTTGCCCACCCCCAACCCTTCAGGTTCGACAGCCGTCGATCTCATCGGTGGCCCTGCCGCTGATCTCCTGTGGCTCGCTATGAACAATTTGCCATCCTTCATCACCATGGAGCCCATTTTGTCATTTCTGAAGGACATGTTCCACGACACTGGCCTGGGATCCTCAGCAGGCAAGTCAGGCCTCATCGACGGCGACTACGAGGAGGAGCCAATCTATGACAAGTGAGTAAACCCATGATTTTTTTCTCAAACCCCCTTTTGTAGTGAGAACCTGTCTAGTATGTATTGCTATACTAGGTTGTTTGCATTATGGCTTGTTTATTTCTACGGTTTATGGTTGTTCGGTTGTTTGTAGTTAGCATATGTCCAGTTTCAATTGCCATCTTTAGTTGTTCGTAGTATGCCTTGTTTATTTCAGCTATTAATAATGTGATGTTCCATATGTGCTATTATGAACTGTGCAGTTCAATTTCATCAATATCAAATTTAACAATAGCTCTATGAATGACTATATTTGGTTGCTGTGAAGCATGTTGTACTCCCTCCGAATCGTTTTAGTTCACATATAGATTTGTCTAAAGTCAGGCCTCTTAAAGTTTGACCAACTTTATAGAACAAAATACCAACATTCACAATATGAAATAAATATTAATACATGTGTCATGACTTAAATTTTCATATTGTATAACTTTAGCATGCTAGATGTTGATAATTATTCATATAAATAAGGTCAAACTTTATGAAGTTTGACTTCAGACAATTCTTATATGCAGAGTAAAAAGGACCGGAGGGAGTATTGAACACGCCTTTCCATTTGATTTAACGATGGCACTGTTTTGATACTCTAACTTAGCTAGAGGTTAGAGTTAGTTTCTAGCTCATGACAGTTAAAAGGGAGAGAGAGAGAGAGAGAGAGAGAGAGAGATTGGTGGATTAGTTGATTGTATCGCTTGAGCCTTGTGGGCATATATATAGGTGTACATGGTCATCTTGGAGTACAAGTCAAGGTAGAATAAATCCTACGGTATCCTACGTTTCCTAAATAACAATGATACTCAACAATGAATAACCCTAAACTAACTCTAGCTAAAGAGGTGTTTGGGTGACAGTGTTAGATTGACAATAAATGCACTAGGAGAACTAGCCCCAATCAGCACCTATTGGGTGGGATAGTTGTTTTGGGTGGGTTTGACGCAACTAGCTAAAACTAGCCCTCATGTTTGGATACTTTAGGGCTATTTGAGCCCAAACTAGCTCAAACTAACTCTAACCCATGGATCCAGACAGGGCCAATAACTAGTGTACTTAGACATGCACGATACAAGTTTGAATGACTACATTTGCTTGTTTTTAAATATTAGGCCTGTTGTTAAAAAGACACCTTTCCACTTATTGTTATTAAATATTAAGTTTTAAACAATTTGGTCTTGCACATGTAGGTCATGTTGTCAGAGGTTTTAACCCATTGTTTGACCCTTTTTGCATATGTGGAAATGAGTTGTCCTTTAATATCAGTCAAGTCAAGACACTCAAAAAGATTGTTACGATAAAGAAATTAGCGACAAAAAACAACAAGTTCTTTGTCTGCACAATGAAGAATACATCAGTTCACTATGGGATGGTACTAACTATTATACCTTGTCTTTTTAATTCCTTTGCGCCATTTCAAATCTGGAGAAGATATTTATGCATATCCTTGTTTTCAGGCCTTTCCAAAGCAATTCACTGATGATTACCTCTCAAACCATATGTATGGTCAGGAGGCGAGGAAGGTTATCATACAACACCCATGGTTCAATATTGAAGTGTTCCTGAACAGGACGAAGGATGGACAGTCAATCATCCACATGCACTGGCCTAAAGTTGCAAAGACCTTCAACATCAATGAAGGCTCAATATTCGCCTTCCGCTTCAGCAATTTTCCAGATGAGATTCATCTGTCTATGTTACGTCTATGATGCTAATTTCGAAAGGTTGTAGATGTTGCATGTGAAACTTGGTGCTGGTGCAGTTGTGTAATGGGGTAGCTGAGTGCTGAAGCTATATGATGTTGTACTTTGATGTATTTCAATAATGAAATCCTGCTTCCTTAATATGGAAATGAAATATATTGTGTGCTTAATATGAAATGTCAATTAGATTAATAAATGGATTATTAATAATAGGCCAATTAGCCTGCTAATGGTCTTTTCTATTGCAAACGGTCATTGAGAAAACACTGTGGGCGATGACCTCACGCAACGCACACAGTTTCTAGGAATAAACCATGTTGGATCAATGAACAATCAAACATGACATCCTCTTGAAAACGGTTTGTGTTTGGCCACCTTGCGCAAACGGTTACCACATAAAAAGTGTGTGTGATGGATAGCCTTTGACACACAGTTTCTTCTATGCACCATGTGTGATGCATTCAATAGCGCAAACGATAAAATAGTTAATATCGTGTGCAATGGCAATGCTATCACAAACGATTTAATGGAGAAAATTGTGTGTGATGTACCTGCGAATGGAAATGTTTTCCTTGGAGTGACTGTGTGGGATGTATATACGAATAGAAACGTACTTCTTGGATTAACTGTGTGGGACGTACACACTAACGGAAACATATTCCTTGGATTGACTATGTGGAATGTACATACAAACGGAAATGTTTAGCGGGGACTGACTGTGTAGAATGTACTTACGACCGGAAACAATTTCACCTGTATAGTTGTATTTTTTTAGCACTACTCTACGTATAACCGTCTTTGATCGCTCGTCGGTTGCACACTAACTCATTTTGCCGAGTGTGTGTGCCAGGAGGCCATATCCCCGACGGTTTCTGGGTCGTGTGGGAAGGACCCCCCTATCACAGTCACTCACTAGGGGATGGTTCCAAATGCCGTCACGGAAAGGGCTTAAAAACTGTTTGTATAGCACCTCATTGTACCAGTGAACAACCTATCGTTAAACATAATTTTCCTGTTGAAACTCTAGGAGGTCCTCCTCCACCTAAAGGTGATCCTGTGTTTGAATTAAATCAATTGCCTGACACTTTGGGGTACACTTATCTTGATGAGAAAAAGATATATCCTGGTATTATCAGTGGTAACCTTACAGAACACGAAGAAAGGAGATTATTGAAAATTCTAAGGAAGCACCGTGCTGCTATTGGATATACTCTTGATGATCTTAAGGGCATTAGTCTCACTCTTTGTCAGCACAAGATTAATATGGAACTTGATGCTAAACCCGTCGTTGATCATCAACGATGATTGAATCCTAAGATGAAAGAAGTGGTAAGAATTGAAATACTAAAGCTTCCAAAAGCAGGTATAATCTACCCCATAATTGATAGTAGATGGGCAAGTCTTGTTCATTGTGTCCCTAAGAAAGGAGGTATTACTGTTGTTCCTAGTGATAAAAATGAACTCATTCCACAAATAATAGTGACTAGCTATAGAATGGTAATTGATTTTACAAAATTAAACAACGCCACTAGAAAATATCATTACCCTTCGCCTTTCATTGATCAAATGTTAGAAAGATTGTCAAAGCACACACACTTTTGCTTTCTTGATGGATATTCTGGTTTCTCTCAAATACCTATATCACAACCTGATCAAGAGCAAACCACATTTACTTCTCCTTTTGGAACTTATGCTTATAGACATCTGCCTTTTGGTTTATGTAATGCACATGCTACTTTTCGAAGATGTATGACTGCTATATTCTCTGAATTTTGTGAAAAAGATTGTTGAGGTTTTCATGGATGATTTCTCTGTTTACGTAACTTTTTTTGATGATTTCTTAAGCAACCTTCATCGAGTTTTGAAGAGATGTGAACAAACTAATCTTGTCTTGAATTGGGAGAAGTGCCACTTTATGGTGAACGAAGACATTGTCTTGGGGCATAAAATTTCTGAGCGAGGTATCGAGGTGGACAAAGCTAAAGTTGATGCAATTGAGAAAATGCCATGTCCCAAAGATATTAAAGGTATTCGAAGTTTCCTTGGTCATGTTGGTTTCTATAGGAGGTTTATTAAAGACTTCTCTAAAATTTCTAGGCCTCTTACTAATCTCTTGCAAAAGGATGTTCCATTTGTTTTTGATGATGATTGTTTAGAAGCCTTTGAAACACTTAAGAAAGCCTTAACTTGTGCACCTATTGTTGAACCACCTGATTGGAACCTGCCTTTTGAAATCATGTATGATGCTAGTGATTATGCTATTGGTGTTGTTCTAGGACAAATAGTTGCTAAGAAATTAAATGTTATACATTATGCTAGTAAAACTCTAGACAGTGCCCAAAAAAATTATGCTACTACTGAAAAAGAATTTTTAGCAGTTGTGTTTGCTCGTGATAAATTCTGATCTTACATTGTTGATTCTAAAGTAATTGTTCACATCGATCATGCTGCTATTAAATACCTTATGGAAAAGAAAGATACTAAACCTAGACTTATTAGGTGGGTTCTTTTGCTATAAGAATTTGACTTGCCTATTACTGATAGGAAGGGAGCTGACAATCCCGTAGGTGATAACTTGTCTAGGTTAGAAAATATTCTTAATGACCCATTGATACGTCTCTGTCATATCTATAATTTTTGATTGTTTCATGCCAATATTATTCAACTTTCATATACTTTTGGCAACTTTTTATACTATTTTTTGGGACTAACATATTGATCCAGTGCCCAGTGCCAGTTCCTGTTTGTTGCATGTTTTATGTTTCGCAGAAACCGATATGAAACGGAGTCCAAACGGGATAAAAACGGACGGAGAATTATTTTGGAATATTCGTGATTTTTGGGAAGTAAAATCAACGCGAGACGGTGCCCGAGGGGGCCAGGAGATAGGGGGTGTGCCCTCGGGAGGCAGGCGCGCCCTAGACTCTCCTGGGCCCCCCGTAAGGCGGCTGACGCTCTTCTTTTGCTGCAAGAGCTAATTTTATGAGAAAGATCTGGGCGAAAGATTCACCCCAATCGGAGTTACGGATCTCCGGATATAAAAAAAAGGTGAAGGGGCAGAATCTGAGAACACAGAAACAGAGGGAGACAGAGAGATAAATTCAATCTCGGAGGGGCTCTCGCCCCTCCCACACCATGGGAGCCAAGTACCAGAGGGGAAACCCTTCCCCATCTAGGGAGGAGGTCAAGGAAGAAGAAGAAGAAGAAGGGGGCCTCTCTCCCCCTTGCTTCCGGTGGCGCCGGAGCGCTGCCGGGGGCCATCATCATCACCGCAATCTTCACCAACACCTCCGCCATCTTCATCAACATCTCCATAACCTTCCCCCTTCTATATTCAGTGGTCCACTCTCTCGCAACCCGCTGTACCCTCTACTTGAACATGGTGCTTTATGCTTCATATTATTATCCAATGATGTGTTGCCATCCTATGATGTCTGACTAGATTTTCGTTGTCCTACCGATGATTGATGAATTGCTATGATTGGTTTGAGTTGCATGTTTTATTATTGGTGTTGTCCTATGGTGCTCTACGTGTCGCGCAAGCATGAGGGATTCCCGCTATAGGGTTTGCAATATGTTTATGATTTGCTTATGGTGGGTGGCGTGAGTGACAGAAGCACATATTTCGTATGGGATAAAGGGGACTTGATACTTTAATGCTATGGTTGGGTTTTACCTTAATGATATTTAGTAGTTGCGGATGCTTGCTAGAGTTCCAATCATAAGTGCATATGATCCAAGAAGGGAAAGGACGTTAGCTTATGCCTCTCCCTCAAATAGAATTGCAATAGTGATTACCGGTCTAGTAATGTAGTCAATTGCTTAGGGACAATTCCACAAATCCTACCACCACTTTTCCGCACTCGCTATATTTACTTTATTGCATCTTTATCTAAACAGACCCTACTTTTTATTTACGTGTTCTTTATTATCTTGCAAACCTATCCTACAACACCTACAAAGTACTTCTAGTTTTATACTTGTTCTAGGTAAAGCGAACACTAAGTGTTCATAGAGTCGTATCAGTGGCAGATAGGACTTGAGAGAATATTTGTTCTACCTTTAGCTCCTCGTTGGGTTCGACACTCTTACTTATCGAAAGAGGCTACAATTATCCCCTACACTTGTGGGTCATCAAAACCTTTTTCTGGCGCCGTTGCCGGGGAGTCATAGCGTGGGGTGAATATTCTCGTGTGCGCTTGTTTGCTTTATCACTAAGTAATTTTTATTCGCTGTTCTAAGTTATTCCCTATCTTTAGCTATGGGTAGGAAACGCAAAATACCAAAAAAATTAGTTGTACCTACTACACCAATGGTTGAAGAACCACTCAAAACCTATCACACTCCTGAAACTTTTTACTTGGATCATCTTCGACCCCTTTGTGCTCGTGCTGAAACTCCCACTAGCTTAGTTTAGGGAAAATCTTTAGATGATCATGCTTCTTATGTGCGATACCATATATTTGAAAAAGGGAAACTTTTACTGGATCAAATTCATCGTCTGCAATGCTATGCTTGGACTTTATGTGAATTATATGATGCTATTTGTTGTTCTGAAAACCCTAAGAAACACCTTCCCTACCAATGTGAGGTTATTGATAATGGAATCGTATCTTCGTATGCTAAGGGTGTTTATAATTACTATGTTGTTCAACAAATTGAAGAATTTGTTGCTTTTAAGGGTGCTTATGAAATTGCTTCTTTCATTGAAAAGTATGATGCTACTCTCTACAAATCTGAAAATTTTGCCATACTTGAATACTGTTTTGATAATTATGCTTCTAATGCCTATGTTAAACTATATATTGAGAAATACTCCGCTGTCCAAGAAGAGACTAATATTTTGCAGGAAGCTATGGAAGAAGAAATTGATGAAACTGTGAGCTCATTGGATGAAAAAGATGATGAGGAGAGCGAAGAACAAACGGAGGAAGAGCGTATTAGCTACCCGTGCCCACCTTCTAATGAGAGTAACTCTTCAACTCATACATTATTTAATTTCCCTTCATGCTTACCGAAGGATGATTGCTATGATGATTACTATGATGATTGCTATGATGATTGTTATGATCCCGTTGATTCTCTTGAATTACCCCTTTTTGATGATGCTTACTATGCTTGTGGCCAAGATGCCAATATGAATTATGCTTATGGAGATGAACTTGCTATAGTTCCTTATGTTAAACATGAAATTGTTGATATTACACCCACACATGACAGTTCTATTATCTTTTTGAATTCTCCCAACTACACTATATCGGAGAAGTTTGTGCTTACTAAGGATTATATTGATGGGTTGCCTTTTACCGTTGCACATGATGATTTTGATTGAAATAATATGCATGTGCTTGCTGCTCCTACTTGAAATTATTATGAGAGAGGAACTACATCTCCACCTCTCTATGTTTCCAATATCATAAAATTGCAAGAAACTGCTTATACTATGCATTGGCCTTTACTATGTGTGCATGAATTGTTCTTTTATGACATGCTGATGCATAGGAAGAGAGTTATACTTCGTTGTTGCTTGATATATGTTACTTTGTGCTCACTACTAAATTACAAATCATTGTTAATTAAAATTGTCTTTGATATACCTTGGGGTCCAGGTGGATCCATTACTTGAGCACTAAATGCCTAGCTTAATGGCTTTAAATAAAGCACTAACAGGGAGACAACCCGGAAGTTTTAGAGAGTCATTTATTTCTGTTGAGTGCTTTTATATAGTCTAAAAACAAAATAAAATAAAGAGGTGAACCTCAAAACTTTTCAAAAAGGAAACTGAAAGTGAGAAAGACAAGCATTGTTGAAGTGGGAACTACCCCTGAACTTTGTTCATGCTCACGGAAACTTTGTGAATCTTGATTACAGAAACTTTTCAAAAAAAATTATCCCCTTGTATAATTCCATTGTATTATAAAAATAATGTGCTAAGGTTTGCCTTTAGGATGTTTACAATACTTGTTAGTTTGTACGGTGCAGGACATAAACTTTGGCCGTAGTGCGTGATTTTACATTTTTTACTGGAACGTCAAACGGTTAAGATTATTTTTCCAATGTCTTTATGTAGAAATTGTTTATTTTTCATAATTTTGGTAGAA
This sequence comes from Triticum aestivum, assembly GCF_018294505.1. Classification (NCBI taxonomy): domain Eukaryota; kingdom Viridiplantae; phylum Streptophyta; class Magnoliopsida; order Poales; family Poaceae; genus Triticum; species Triticum aestivum. Next base: position 200,655,859 of record NC_057813.1, read on the forward strand.
TTTTTGGGGTACCAGAACTATGGTGAATGTTCATATTGCTACAAATTGTTCGGTTTTTGACAGATTCTGTTTTTGATGCATAGTTTGCTTGTTTTGATGAAACTATCAATTTCTATCAGTGGATAAAGCCATGAAAAAGCTATATTATAGTAGACACAATGCAAAAAAAATATGAATTGGTTTTCTATAGTACTTAGAGTATTGATTTTCTTTATTATACTAACGGATCTTACCGAGTTTTCTATTGAAGTTTTGTGTGGATGAAGTGTTTGATCGAGGAGGTCTCGATATGAGGAAAAGGAAGAGAGGCAAGAGCTCAAGCTTGGGGATGGCCAAGGCACCACAAGTAAATATTCAAGGAGACTCAAGCGTCTAAGCTTGGGGATGCACCGGAAGGCATCCCCTCTTTTTTCAACAAGTATTGGTATGTTTTCGTATACGTTTCGTTCATGCGATATGTGCAAATCTTGGACCATGCTGGTATGAGATAGTACTTGGTTTATTTATAGAATTCTCATTGCACTTCACTTAAATCTTTTGAGTATGGCTTTATAGAATGCTTCACGTGCTTTACTTGTATCATTTGAAGTTTGGATTGCCTGTTTCTCTTTACTTAGAAAACCGCCATTTGTAGAATGCTCTCTTGCTTCACTTATATCTTTTATAGAAAGAATTAAACTCTATTGCTTCACTTATATCTATTTAGAGAGATGACAGGAATTGGTCAATCACATGGTTAGTCATAAAATCCTACATAAACTTGTAGATCGCTGAATATGATATGTTTGATTCCTTGCAATAGTTTTGCGATATAAAGATGGTGATATTAGAGCCATGCTAGTGGGCGACTGTGGATTAGTAGGAATACTTGTGTTGAGGTTTGTGATTCCCGTAGCATGCACGTATGGTGAACCGCTTTGTGATGAAGTTGGAGCATAATTTTATTTATTGATTGTCTTCCTTATGAGTGGCGGTCGGGGACGAGCGATGGTCTTTTCCTACCAATCTATCCCCCTAGGAGCATGCGCGTAGTACTTTGTTTTCAATGGTTTGTAGATTTTTTCAATAAGTAGATGAGTTCTTTATGACTAATGTTGAGTCCATGGATTATACGTACTCTCACCCTTCCATCATTGCTAGCCTCTTCGATACCATGCATTGCCCTTTCTCACCTCGAGAGTTGGTGCAAACTTCGCCGGTGCATCCAAACCCCGTGATACGATATGCTCTATCACACATAAGCCTCCTTATATCTTCCTCAAAACATCCACCATACCTACCTATCATGGCATTTCCATAGCCATTCCGAGATATATTGCCATGCAACTTCCATCATCATCATATACATGACTTGAGCATTCATTGTCATATTGCTTTGCATGATCGTAAGATAGCTAGCATGATGTTTTCATGGCTTGTCCATTTTTTGATGTCATTGCTACGCTAGATCATTGCACATCCCGGTACACCACTGGAGGCATTCATATAGAGTCATATCCTTATTCTAGATATCGAGTTGTAATATTGAGTTGCAAGTAAATAAAAGTGTGATGATCATCATTATTAGAGCATTGCCCCAGTGAGGAAAGGATGATGGAGACTATGATTACCCCACAAGTTGGGATGAGACTCCGGACTTTATGAAAAATAAAAGAGGCCAAAGAAGCCCAAATAAAGAAAGAGGCCAAAGAAGCCCACCAAAAAAAGGAAAATAAAAAAATGAGAGAAAAAGAGAGAAGGGGCAATGTTACTATCCTTTTACCACACTTGTGCTTTAGAGTAGCACCATGTTCTTCATAGAGAGTAGCCTATGCTTTCACTTTCATATACTAGTGGGAATTTCCATTATAGAATTTGGCCTGTATATTCCGATGATGGGCTTCCTCAAACGCCCGAGGTCTTCATGAGCAAGCAAGTTGGATGCACACCCACTTAGTTTCCAGTATGAGCTTTCATACACTTATAGCTCTTATTGCATCCGTTGCATGGCAATCCCTACTCACTCACATTGATATCTATTAATGGGCATCTCCATAGCCCGTTGATACGCCTAGTTGATGTGAAACTTTCTCCTTTTTTTGTCTTCTCCACAAAACCCCCACCATCATATTCTATTCCACCTATAGTGCTATGTCCATGGCTCACGCTCATGTATTGCGTGAAAGTTGAAAAGGTTTGAGATTACTAAAGTATGAAACAATTGCTTGGCTTGTCATCGGGGTTGTGCATGATTAAATACTTTGTGTGATGAAGATAGAGCAACAGCCAGACTATATGATTTTGTAGGGATAACTTTCTTTGGCGATGTTGTTTCTAAAATACATGATTGCTTTATTAGTATGCTCGAAGTATTAATTTTTTTATGTCAAATGATAGATTATTGTTTTGAATCACTCGTGTCTTAATATTGATGCCATGATTAGACATATGATGAAGATTATGATAGGTAGCATTCCACATCAAAAATTATCTTTTTTATCATTTACCTACTCGAGGACGAGCAGGAATTAAGCTTGGGGATGCTGATACGTCTCCGTCATATCTATAATTTTTTATTGTTTCATGCCAATATTATTCAACTTTCATATACTTTTGGCAACTTTTTATACTATTTTATTGGGACTAACATATTGATCCAGTGCCTAGTGCTAGTTCCTGTCTGTTGCATGTTTTATGTTTCGCAGAAACCCCATATTAAACGGAGTCCAAACGGGATAAAAATGGACGGAGAATTATTTTGGAATATTCATGATTTTTGGGAAGTAAAATCAACGCGAGACGGTGCCCGAGGGGGCCAGGAGATAGGGGGCGCGCCCTAGGGAGGCAGGTGCGCCCTAGACTCTCCTGGGCCCCCCGTAAGCTGATTGATGCTCTTCTTTTGCCGCAAGAAAGCTAATTTTATGGGAAAGATCTGGGCGAAAGATTCACCCCAATCGGAGTTACGGATCTCCGGATATAAAAGAAATGTTGAAGGGGCAGAAACTGAGAACGCAGAAACAGAGAGAGACAGAGAGATAGATCCAATCTCGGAGGGGCTCTCGCCCCTCCCACGCCATTGGAGCCAAGGACCAGAGGGGAAACCCTTCTCCCATCTAGGGAGGAGGTCAAGGAAGAAGAAGAAGAAGGGGGCCTCTCTCCCCCTTGCTTCCAGTGGCGCCGGAGCGCTGCCTGGGGCCATCATCATCACCGTGATCTTCACCAAAACCTCCGCCATCTTCATCAACATCTCCATAACCTTCCCCCTTCTATATTCAGCGGTCCAGTCTCCCGCAACCCGTTGTACCCTCTACTTGAACATGGTGCTTTATGCTTCATATTATTATCCAATGATGTGTTGCCATCCTATGATGTGTGAGTAGATTTTCGCTGTCCTACCGGTGATTGATGAATTGCTATGATTGGTTTGAGTTGCATGTTTTATTATTGGTGCTGTCCTATGGTGCTCTCCGTGTCGCGCAAGCGTGAGGGATCCCCGCTGTAGGGTTTGCAATATGTTTATGATTTGCTTATGGTGGGTGGCGTGAGTGACAGAAGCACATACCCGAGTAAGTAGGTTGTTTGCGTATGGGATAAAGGGGACTTGATACTTTAATGCTATGGTTCAGTTTTACCTTAATGATCTTTAGTAGTTGCGGATGCTTGCTAGAGTTCCAATCATAAGTGCATATGATCCAAGAAGGGAAAGTATGTTAGCTTATGCCTCTCCCTCAAATAGAGTTGCAATAGTGATTACCTGTCTAGTAACGTAGTCAATTGCTTAGGGACAATTCCACAACTCCTACCACCACTTTTTCGCACTCGCTATATTTACTTTATTGCATCTTTATCTAAACAGCCCCTACTTTTTACATGTTCTTTATTATCTTGCAAACCTATCCTACAACACCTACACAGTACTTCTAGTTTTATACTTGTTCTAGGTAAAGCGAACACTAAGCGTGCGTAGAGTCGTATCAGTGGTAGATAAGACTTGAGAGAATATTTGTTCTACCTTTAGCTCCTCGTTGGGTTCGACAATCTCACTTATCGAAAGAGGCTACAATTATCCCCTACACTTGTGGGTCATCTCCCACTGCCCATTGATGATACTTTCAAGATGAACAACTAGTTGTCATAAATGCTTCTCATAATACTCCTTGGCATGCTGACTATGTTAATTATATTGTTGCTAAATTTATATCACCTAGTTTCACATACCAACAAAACAAAAAAATCTTCTTTGACTTAGACATTACTTTTGGGATGACCCACAACATTATAAAGAAGGAGTAGATGGTATTATTAGACGTTGTATACCTGAGCATGAACAAGAACATATCTTATGGAAATGTCACTCCGAAGCCTATGGAGGGCATCATGCGGGAGATAGAACTACACACAAGGTATTACAATCTGGTTTTCATTGGCCTACTTTTTTCAAGGATGCTCATAAGTTTGTCTTATCTTGTGATGAATGTCAAAGAGTTGGCAATATTGGTAAACATCAGGAAATGCCTATGAATTATTCACTTGTTATTGAACCATTTGAAGTTGGGGCTTTGACTTTGTGGGGCCTTTTCCTTCCTCTAATGGGTATACACATATTTTGGTTGCTGTTGATTATGTCACTAAGTGGGTAGAAGCTATTCCAACTAACACCTCCATTAAAATGCTTAAAGAAATTATTTTCCCGAGGTTTGGAGTCCCTAGATATTTAATAACTGATGGTGGTTCACATTTTATTCATGGTGCTTTCCATAAATTGCTTGCTAAATATGATGTCAACCATAGAATTACATCCGCCTATCATCCTCATTCTAGTGGTCAAGTTGAGTTGAGTAATAGAGAAATAAAATTAATATTACAAAAAAATTGTCAACAGGTCCCTAAAGAATTGGTCTAAGAAGCTTGATGGTGCACTTTGGGCCTATAGAACAACCTATAAGAATCCTATGGGTATGTCTCCATTCAAAATGGTTCAAAAAGCTTGTCATTTGCCTCTTGAGTTAGAACATAAAACATATTGGGAAATTAAATAACTCAATTTTGATTTCAAACCTGCTAGTGAAAAGAGGTTGTTCGATATTAGCTCTTTAGATGAATGGAGAACCCAGGCCTATGAAAATGCCAAATTGTTGAAAGAGAAAATTAAAAGATGGGATGATAAGAGAATCCAAAGACGAGAATTCAAAGTAGGTGAGCATGTTCTATTATAAAATTCTCATTTTAGATTCTTTGCAGGAAAACTTCTTTTCAAATACGAAGGACCATATATAATCGAAGAAGTCTACCGCTCTAGAGATATTAAGAGCAATAATGCTGACAACATGTTCAGCATGTTCACAATGGCAGACAGCAGCGTCGCGGCGAGCGCACAAAGGCGCAGGAGGGGATCCGACCACCTGAGGAAGTGCCTTATTATTAACGGAACTATTGAACTAGCCTAGTGGCCAAGTGACACCACTACAAAAGAAAATACACTTCCGTGATGATACGTGTTTGTCACAGTAGGTCGCGTTTTCTGTCATGCATGTACATCCATGAATAATTTATGACAGAATCAAGATAGTCATACATGTGCTGTCGTAGAAGTGTTCCATGACATTACCAAAATTATCATCACGGAAGTGTCCACTTCCATGACGATAAATCGCGCGTCACAGAAGTGCTTTCGTCAAGGGTGACCGACACATGGCATCCACCGTAACGGAACACCATTAAGCTATCGGGTCGGATTTTCGATCCGATAACCCGTTAACAGCCACGACCAATGCCGATTTTCCACGTGTAAAATTCTCATTGGCTGACGGATCCACGCGTCAGCTCCGCGTTGGCACAGGTGTCACTCATCCAACGGTCGAGATGACCTATGATATGTTGACACATGGACCGGCCCAAAAGTGGCCCACAAAGTTTAAATGGGCCGGCCCAACCGAAGGCCCATAAGATTTAGCGGACCATAATGGGCCGGCCTAGCTAAAGACCCACAAAATTTAGCGGACCATAATGGGCCGGCCCAGGTAAAGGCCCACAAGATTTTGCGGACCACAATGGGCCGGCCCAGCTAAAGGCCCACAAGATTCTACAGACCATAATGGGCCGGCCCAACTAAAGGCCCAACATTCTCTGTCAAATCGGCCCGTCAACGGCCTGTCCTAAACTTGTCATCAATGCGACCCATGGTCACTTCTAGCCCGTTAGCTGTCCGCTAAGTAATTGGGCCGAATTATGGCCCAGTGTATTTCCGGCTTGTTAAAGGTCCGGCTATATTTGGGCCCATTTACAGGCCATGAAAACTTTCGGCCCATAAACGATCGTAAAGGATTTGGGTCATATTCGGCCATGTCTGACATTCGGCCTGTTAGAGGCCCACTATAGATTTGGCCACTTTCGGCCTGTTGTCATTTCCGGCCTATTAACGCCGGACGTAAACCATGGGCCATATGTGGCCCAATGTCATATCAGGCCCATTAACGACCCATATAAAAATGGCGATAATCTAGCCCGACCGAAGTTCCGGCCCGTTAAAGGCCCGTGTATTATGTCGGCGCATTTACGGCCCGTCCGAATTTCGGCCTGTCAAAGATCCGCATCGTAAATGGGCCACCATTTCGGCCTGCTAAGTCCAGTGGGTTATTTGGCACAATTAGGGCCCAATCTCACTTTCGGTCTATTAAAGGCCCATGTTTTTTATGGGCTGGAGATATTTACACCTGTAAAAGGCCTAATTTTACTAAGGGCCCAAATTATGTTTAGGCCTGTTAAAGGCCCACTATGGGCACAGGCTTACCAGAAGAATATGAAAGCTTATGCTGATTTAGGCCCAGATATTTTTAGTGGGCTACATGCCAATTTCGGCCCGTAATCGTTTTTAGCCCAATTGGAATGGGCCCGACGAATGTTGGCATGTTGGGCTCCTACAAAGCTTTCGGCCGAATACATTACTAAGATAAACCTACACTATACAAAAATAGCGTCGTAATTACTTCAGCCTGTGGCAACATCATAAATGTTGTATCACAACAAAATAAATTCCAACCATACAACAAAAGTCCTATTGGCATAAAGTTTACAGTCCTTCCAGATAAAAGCACCATCAGATGTATATAATCATAGATCATTTGACCTGAGTGCTAATGTTTCAGGCTATAGAATCTGATGGAGCAGCACGATCTCCACTTTTTTTCCGCCATTGCTCTTGAACAACGAAGCGAATGTCTGATAGTCTGGTTTCAAAACCATTCATATCTTGACGACATATCTCAACCACTATTCTTGTTTCCGAAACAACGTCCATTAGGGATTGGACTTGTGTCTGGAGGACAGATATATCACTCTGTCTAGCAGGAAGATTTTGTTCAGAAGGAGATTTGGACGAGGTTACCTTGACAACCAACCCAGAATTACGTAGGAAGGTGCTTTTTGCACTGTTAGTGGAGAGATACTGACGCACTGCAGCAAGAGGTGACATTGTGCCTGTCGTAGCCTCGTCACCTTCAGGTGGTTGTGGTTGTTCAATCATTTGTTCCATAGCTTCCTGAAAGTTTGAACTTGTAGATTAGTGTACCCGATAATTTACTAATGAGACAAAAACAAACAAAGTAGGTTAAACGTTTATACATAACTTATTTTGGTGAACTACTGTAATACATTAGCATGTATTGTAGTGCCAACTACATAATAAAATCACTTTCGGAACATATGTCCATGTAGCATGCCTACTGTATTGTCTGTTTCCTCAATTCATTGACATCTAAGGATAAAGAGACATGGTTTAAAGTAGGATGAACATAGTATGACATCATTCATATCATGGGCAAACAACTATAAAACTAACAAGCTATTTTATCATTGTGTGCGCACGTGAACATAACAACTAGATTACAGATCAAGACCAAAGAATATCCTTCATCTCTTTTAAACCATGTAAGGTGACATGATACGTTAAGACAACTGTGTATAAAAGTGAACAGAGTAACTGCCATTGGCTGCAAACCAAGTATTTAAATGAACACATCGCAGTACCAATCAGTTCAAGGCAGGAGGAGTAAGGACTTACAACAGCGGCTTGAACTGGTGTGCTCATGCCCTTAATCTTGCTGGTGTGTCAATCCTTGAAGATTTGCACTGCATTCGGTTCAGGTTCTTTTTGGTCCGCACGGGCTTTCCTCTGTATTTGGAACAAGTCAATATAGATACGATAATATGGCACACAAAAAATAAGGAAGTAGCCGCTATTTACAAGAGCCTCGCAGTGTGCAATATAGCTACGAGATCCTGTTGTCTGTTGGAATTTCACTTTAGAATAGTTGGTTTTCTTCTTCAAACAGTTAGCCTAGAACAAGATACACTTGTAAGGCACATACATAAATACAAGTTCAATATGTGGTCTGATCAAATACATATAGCCTACCTGATACTTTGGATCAGACCAGTGTTTAACGAGGGCTGTCCAGTCTTCATCTATAATATATTCCACTGGAGATGTTTGGGCGATTTCATTATTAGCCTTGCCTTCAAAGTGAGATTTTCTAAGGTCGTACCGATACTGTCGCAGAGCAGACTGAAAAACATGAGTGCATGCTTGTTCAGTTGCATCATCTTTCAGATCCAACTTGAACCTCATCTGTTGAAAAAAGAATGTGAGTCTTATTAGGAGGAAGCTAGAAAGTATGGGACAGAGCAAGACAATATTACTAATTGTGATGAATAACATTACTTACGGATAAATGGTCAAGGAAGGTGTTAAACTGGGTATTGTCTTTCTCATTCCTGTACTGGATCCACGTTGGGAGGATACGTGCATGACACCTAACGGCAACGGCTGCCTCTGATACTAACTTGGCTGACTCTGTAGGATCACGTGGCCTTTTTAAACCGGCCTCAAAATGGATCTCCATTCTTCCTCCTTTAGGTTTTGTTAATCTGTCAAGCATTATCCCTGATGTCTGTTTCCGCTTGCGCCGTGGTGCTAGTTCAACAACGAATATGGAAAGTGTTAGTGTACATCAAACTGTGAGAGTACATATAAAGGAGCATGCAACTGCAACTTGACTCGGTCAGGTACCGTCTTGGTGTTGATGCTCATGAGGTTCATCTGATCTTGCCAAGTCCTGTTGTGTCAGCAGTGCTTCAGAAGTAGTGTTAGGTGTGAAGGCAGCTTGGGAACTGGCCAGTTCTGGAGCAAACGAACGAGTAACTGGTTGAGATGCTGGTACAATTGAAGCGGATGCTGCAGCTGGTGGAGCAGGTGATACTGTGTTTGTAGATTTAGCCGGTGGACTTGGACCTTCTACTGCACTATAAGTACCAGCAGAATCTCGATGGCAGATCCTTTTCCGTTTCACCCGATGAGTAACAACACTCCCTACTATATTATTTTCCTTGCTCTTTTTTGACTTTGCCATGTCAAGCTGTACCCACAACACAAAAGAATAAAATCACTCTTCAGAACTCATTGATGCATGATACTGACAAGCAATACTTTGATGTAAGACAACCATATGAGGATGGAATATGTAAGAAAAACAGGACGGCATGACATATTCACAGCTACAATGTGCAAACTAAGCAGAAGGATTTTCAAGAAAATAGAAGTAATGCAGTCTAGACACCATATGAAAGATGCAACCAATATTACTTTGCCAAGTTAAAAGTGTCTTGTCATAAGTGGCAATTCAAAAAATTAGAAGCAGTACAACATAGAAATCAATGCAAGATGCAACCACTATCAAACTGCCATGTTAAAAGCGTCCAATCATGAGTGACTGATGCGGGATACACAACGGCAGTACTTTGACGTAAGAACATGGTATGATAGATAGATGCAGTGTATTCTAGACACAGAAAGCCATGTCATATGCACATGTATAACGTATAAACTCGACAGGTGCAATTTAATCAAAATAGAAGAAATACATGCTAGACAACATAGGCAACAGGAAACCAATTATCACACTGTCAACTTAGAGCAAGCACCTGCGATGGTGGAGTACTGGAGATGAACTCATCATGTAGACTTGGGACTTCAACTTCATTAGCAGTAGCAGTGGCAAATCTAGAGAGTCTCTGTTTGCATCGGTGCGGAGGACCACCAACATCCCCTAACTTACTCTTTTCCTTCCTAATTTCTGATATTGCCTTATGAAGTCAAAACCACAAGAAGATGAATAAAATTAGCTCTGCATAACTGGTTGATGCATGATACAGACGAACACTACTTTGATGTAAGGCAAGCGCAGGATAGGAGGATGGAATATATACAAAAAAGACAGTGTTTCATATTCACACGTACAATAGGAGGATGGAATATGTATGAAAAAACAGTAAGCTGAAGGAATTTCAACAAAATTAGAAGAAATGAAATCTAGGCACCATACGAACACGCAACCAATATCACTCTATCAGGTAAAAAGTGTCTCATCGTAAGTGCCATTTCAAGAAATTAGAAGCAGTACAATCTAGAAGACAATGCAAGATGCAACCTACATCATAGTCCCAAGTTAAATGTGTCTTATGGGTAAGTGATCTTTGCAGGTATAAGTTGTAAGCTACGCAGATGTAATTCAACATAATCAGAAGCAATACAAACTAGACATCATATGGAAAACGCAACCACATATAACAGTTCCAAGTAAGAGCAAGCACCTGTGATGGTGGAGTAGAGGAGATGTGCTCATCATGTACACGTATGTTCTAGAAACAGGAACACGTGTCATATTCACAGGCATTATGTGTAAAGTAAGCAGATGCAATTCAAGTTAGAAGCAATACAAGCTAGACATCATACGCAACATGCAACCACATATAATAGTGCCAAGTTAGAGCAAGCACCTGTGATGGTGGAGTAGGGGAGATGTGCTCATCATCTACATAGCTACGTTGACTGTCTAGCCTTGCGTTGTCTTGCGAATCTTGTTGGGAGGATGGCGGAGTAGAATCTGTAGAGAACCTCCGTTTCAGTTGCTCGGAAGGACCACCATCATCCAGGGCCTTGCCAATTTCCTTCAGCTTTATTGATTTTGCATTGTGAGGTCATACCGACAAGAAAAAGGAATATCATTCGCTCTTCAGAACTCATTCATGCATGATACTGACAAACACTACTCTGATGAAAGGCAAAGTCATGATACGAGGATGGAATATGTATGAAAAAATGGACGGCTTGACATATTCACACCTATGATGTGGTAACTAAGCAGAAGGCACTTCAGCAAATTAGAAACACTGCAAGACACCATATGGATGGTGCAATCAATATCACTCTGCCAAGTTAAAACTATCTCGTCATAGGTAGCATTCATCAAACTAGAAGCAATACATGCTAGAAATCATATTCAAAACGCAAACCAATATCACACTGCCAACTTAAAGGTGTCCCATCATAAGTGACTGATGCAAGATACACAAGAAGAGTAGTTTCATGTAAGAACATGGTGTGATAGACAGATATAGTATGTACCAAAAACAGGAAAGCATGTCATATTCACATGTATCATGTGTAAGCTAAGCAGATGCAGTTTGCACTAATTAGGAGCAATACGAGCTAGACACCATATGCAACGTGCAACCAGATGTCACACTACCAAGTTAGAGTAAGCACCTTGGATGGTGGAGTAGGGAAGCGGAGACTTGGACCTTGTAATGCACTATCAGTACAAGGAGAATCGGTACAGATGCTCCGATTACGTTGCTGCAGATGACCACCATCATCGCCTTCCTTACTCTTTTCCTTCCTCTTTCTTGATTTTGCCTTGTCAAGTCAAACCCACAAGAAAAAGGAATAAAATTTGCTCTTCAGAACTCATTGATGCATGATACTGACGAACACTACTTTCATGTAAGGCAGCCGCATGATAGGAGGATGGAATATGTATGAAAAACAGGACGACGTGACATATTGACATGTATGATGTATAAAGTGTAAACTAGGCACAAGGTGCTTGAACTTGTTAGAATCGATGCAAGCTAGAAACCATATGAAAGATGAAACCAATATCACTCTGCCAAATTAAAAGGGTGCCCTAACAAATGTATTTGACCAAATTAGAAGCAATACATGGCAACAAGCTAGAAATAATATGCAATATGCAACTAATAAAGGTGACTCATCGTAAGTGATTGATGCAGGATACAGAAGAGAGGTAGTTTCATGTAAGAACAAGGTTAACACATAGATGTAGTGTGTACCAAAAATAGGAAGGCATGTCATATTCACAGGTATAGTGTGTAAACTAAGCAGATGCAATTTACCCTAATTAGAAGCATTACAAGCTAGACATTGTATGCAACATGTAACCACATATCACACTTCGAAGTTAGAGCAAGCACCTGTGATGGTGGTGTAGGGGAAGTGCGGTCTTCAGGTACAGAGCTACGTTCAATATCTTCATTTAGGCTTGTTGTTTCTTGAGAATCATGTGGAGAGGATGAAATTGCATTCTTTATAAGAGTATTGCGTCTCATAATAACCCACGCGCGTGACTGTCTCATCATAAGCAATAGATGCAGGATACACAAGAACAGTAGTTTGGTGTAAGAACATGGTGTGATAGGCAGATGTAGTATGTACCAAAAACAGGAAGGCGTGTCATATTCACATGTATAATGTGTAAGCTAAGAAGATGCAATTTAACAAATTAGGAGCATTGATGAGGGATACACAAGAAAAGTAGTTTGATGTAAGAACATGGTTAATAGAAAGACGTAGTATGTACCAAAAATAGGAAGGCATGTCATATTCACATGTATAATGTGTTAACTAAGCAGATGCAATTTACCCTAATTAGAAGCATTACAAGGTAGACACCATATGCAACATGCAACCACATATCACACTGCCAAGTAAGAGCAAGCACCTGCAATGGTGGTGTGGGGGAATTGCGGTGAATAACTAGACAGCTACGTTGACTATCTTCATTTAGCCTTGCTCTTTCTTGAGAATCATGTGGGAGGATGACACTGCACTCTTTAAACGAGTAGGGCGTCTCATAGTAACCCACCCGGGTGACTGTCTCATCATAAGTGATTGACGAGGGATACAAAAGAGCATTAGTTTGATGTACGAACATGGTTAATAGACATATGTAGTATGTATCAAAAATAGGAATGCATGTCATTATGAAAGGTATAATGTGTAAAGTAAGCAGATGCAATTAAACCAAAGTGGAAGCAATACAAGCTAGACACCATATGCAACATGCAACCACATTTGACAGCGCAAAGTTAAAGCAAGCACCTGGGATGGTTGTGTGTGGCAATTGAGATCATCAACTGCAAAGCTACGTTTACTGTCTCCAACTGCTGACACTGCACCCATTAGAGCGCTGAAACGCTTAGTGCTTATCTTCAAATTACACTGGAGCAACTTCTTTCTTTTCTTTTCTGCATTCATCAACACTGCATCAGAGTATGAAATACCCATGCATAAAAAAACAATAGTGTGAGTATGGGTGAAGCGTGTGCACAATTAGTACAGTGTAAAGGTAGCAGATAGCAGGTCGGTGAGAAATAAATGACGTGAGACATATGATAGCTCTACAACATGCACGACACACTAAATTACTACAGGATTCTATGAAAAAAATAGTCGACTGAAAGCAAATAGGTTAGTCCATTTTTTCTGCACCGTCCGATGTACAAAGAATGGGCAGATCGCCTTCATCTACCTCCAGCCAGTCAGTGTTGACGATCTTCCTCGAAATGCCAGCAACCACCGGCCCAGTATTCCTCCCCTGCCTGTGCCCTCCCCTCGACCTCACCGCACCGCCGTGCTTGGCACCGCCCCCCGGCCATCCATTCAAGCCCCGCCGACCTCCAGATCGGGCGCAAGCAGCTCCTGCGCCCCACACCCCTATGATAGACACCGATGCGCCACTTCCTCGGGGAACAGGCGGACTAGGTGCTCCGCGCGCCTAAGCGGGTGCTGCTTCTTTTAATTGCGGTTCGACTGACCCTGAATTGAAATCCAGGTGGGCTACTGACCTCTAGCAAAGGTGAAATAGTAAAAGGGAGGAAACCTTGTGCATTTAGTATCACGAAGAAGATGCATTAAGAAGCGCTCTACTAGTTTCTTTCGTGGGATGAATACGGTGTGGGCGGAGACGTAAGATTTGCACGAATAAGGGAAGAGGAGTACCTCTTTCTGCTGGCAGTGCTGTGTCCTCCTTTTGTTTTTCCGACGATCTTCTTGTTGTTCACCGGAAACTAGAAGTTGTGGAGGACGGTGCAGACTTGGACGAACCCATGGCCAAGTTGTTGAGTGTGGTGCGGTGGCCGTCTGTCGGCGTCGGGGAAGCAGATCTGAGGCGGCGAACGACGGCGTAGCGGGAACAACTCCGGTGCGGTGTACAGTTGCGACCGTGGAGCCGCAGCAGTGAGGCGCGGGACGGCGTGGTCGGAGTGGTTCTGGTACGACACACGTCGGCGTCGGTGTCGTGGAGGCAGCTCTGCCTCGGCTTCAGCTGCTAAGTCCTTGAGGGTGTTGCGGTTGCGGTTGCGTTGGACGACGACGTCGGGGTACCGGCTCCGGCGTGATGGAGGAGGGCGGCGGTGGATTGGCCGCTATGGGGTGGAGGACGAAGGAGGCTGGGGTTTCGCGGCTAGTGGAGAGGGCATTTTCGCGCCCACGGAGTATGAATGGGGAAACAGAGGGAGGCGGGGAACTAAGGGGGAACAATGTTTCGGTTTGAGAGGCGCTTGTTTGAAATTTGGGGAAGTTACAAACTTTGCCCCCATCTAAAATTTCTGACATATTGCGGGTTGGGGGTAGAACAGTCATGTCAGGTGTCCCAAATGTGGGCGGGATAGATTTCGGCCGAGCGCATGGGTGTTTAGGCGCCCACGGCGTATGAATGCTTCTCGGAGGCGGCTGAGACTGGCGTCTTGGTGAAGTTACAAACCTACCCCGGTTTAGACCTTTGGACATCGGGCCGATAGGCTAGACGGGCCAGAGTCAGGATAGTAATTTCCTACCACCAAGCATTAGTCTCGCATGGTTTCGGCTGACCAGAGGCCTATTTGGCACTTCGTTCAATATTGGGGAGTAGAAGCATTAACGTTTTCGGTTCTCTTAAATTGAACTTTCAGGATTTCTCAAACTTCACAAATCTTTACTCTTGAAAATCCTAAAGCTAAGATTATTTTGGAATGGAGGGGGTACATTTGAATATACATTGTACATGAGTATATATTAAAAAATATGCAACTTACCTCAGTTCATGCATGGTTCCAGATATAATCTCCTTGGTTGCAAAAAATAAAAAGTTAGATATGCGTATGAATATATGTAGCATGTTCAAACTCACAACAAAGATTGATGCCCCCTTTTACATCTTATTTACAAATGCCATTATCTCTGGTTCAAATAGATGAATGCACTTCCTATGAATTCGAATCTTCGAAACCCCCTTTATGTTGAATTCGAAATGTATTCTATTTCGTAGCTAGCAATTTGGAATGTATCCATGCAAGTGACAAATGTATAAAGTGCTTCACACTAAAAACATGGAGTGCACTAATTAATGTTTATATATGAATTGCAAAAGCATCCATTGCCTGTATTTCAAACCGCACTCACTCTATGGATCGATAATATGAAATAAACACATGCACATGCTAGAATTCAATAGAGTATGGGTGTCTCATAGACCGATTTTCGTCCGTAAGTAATTTGCAAAATTCATGATATCATCCAAAAATAATAATGCCATTTACATTTTAATTTAATGCGTAGAACCGCCTTTTACACGTAGATGCACTATGCCTCGCCCCGTTCTCACAAATGTGTTATATATCTCTCTATCTAACGCATAAGTGCACACACTTTATATGCATCGGCATTTCTCTTTCACACATGCTCACAATCTCTCTCAGGATGTCGAGGTGTCTCACGCACATGCTCTCTCTGTTTCTCTCTCTCTTTCTCTTTCTGACTACTATGTACCACTCTTTTCACTAATCTCAGTTGGAAAACACTATTTATCTCGCATGCATATATACACACGCATGGTCTCTACTAGCCCTCTATACGCACATATATGTGCCTACGTGTCTCCTGCACGCACATTATCTTTAGGCCTCTCTCGCACACATTGCCCCCCCGACACACCTCTCTCTTAGTAGTTGGCAGATATGATTTCATCATATCATTCGGAAGGATATCCCTGGCTGTTAGGCTGGATGATAATACGAGGCAAAGTTTTACCCTAGTTCGGATTGGACCCTTGCAGTTGAAGAAAGAGCCTACTCCTGTTACTGTATATTAGTGATAGGGGTGTGTACAAAGTACACGTGAATACCAGGCATTGTGAGTGTGTGTATACTATCGACGAACTAGCCCCCAAGCTTGTATAACATACTAAGGGCCTTGAGTTACAAATCATATATAGTCGGCTTATCACCAGTGGGGATAGAATCCTCCGAGACTCTGGTAGCTTCGTGTTGTACGCCGAGTCCTCCACATGGGTCTTCGTATATCACGTCTCGGTCCAACCTATATGTGGCACAGGATGGAACCGACCCATGAGTCTTCATGTTGACCCACCACAACTAGAAATGATGTGCCCACCACACCACACATGCAATCGACCACTAAGAAAATAAGCATATACAATAGTACAACGGTATCTAGATCACGATATGTCTCCATATTTTGTTGATGACACTGACGGACTTTGCATTTGATGCGTGCTCCGTATTTTGTTGCCGACACTTAGGGTCATTGTATTTGAAGCGAAAGCATGATATGGTCACTGGAGTTCAGAATAAGCTCATCACGGTCACCACATACATTTTGTCGTGCTAACAAACATGTGGTTGGATGGTTAGGAGGACAGTGGTTTCTCGAGCCCACCAAGGTTAAAGTCCCGGTGCTCGCATTTATCTTGTGTTAATTTCGGTATTTTCCGGTGATGCACGTTCAGTGGGACGAGACGTTCCAACTCGACTACGAGGCACCTATGGTGACATCCTAAAATCTCAAGATCATATATGCTGGCCCACTCTCTCGAAGGTGCTCATAGGGGTAGGGTTCGCGTGTGTGCGCTTATAGCGGTGAGTGCTTGCGCGTATATATGAGCCCTTGCATCTGTACCGTGTTAAAAAAATACATGTCATGATTATACGGTCACTGGCTCACCAGTACAACTCCGTATTTTGTTGATGACACAATCAATTGACCAGTCAAACATTCCACGCGGCGCAACTAGTGTTGCACCATCGGGGCGCGTAACCGTGGGGCCCACCTGTTAGCCCATATATGAAAGAAAGAAATGGTAGTTTGAGTCTGTACTATGTTAATAAAATAGGAGTACATTTTAGGGTGATCATACGGTCACTCGCTCACCATACAGCTCCGTAATTTGTTGATAACACGATCAATTGACCAGTCAAACGGTCCACATTCAGTAGCGCACATTACCATAGGGCCCACCCGTCAGCGCTTATATGAAGGACAAAAATGGTAACAAATTAGTGGTCGGTGGGTATTCGAAGTCGTGAGACCTCTGGTTGGCAGTCACCGGCGG
>NC_057813.1:200673741-200685939 GCF_018294505.1 Triticum aestivum
TTTCATATCCAACGGCTGGAAAATCTAATGACCAGAGATGAAAAAGTCAGTCGACTGACGTGTAGCCTCACCCCGCATGTACACGTGCACGCACGCAAGACACACACGCATTCAGGCGTGCATCACTGACATGTACACATAACGTACACGTGCACGCACGCAAGACACGCACGCATGTAGGCGTGCAACACTGACACGTACACACGCAGCATGCTGGCGTGCAACACTGACACGTACACATGCACTCACGAACACACGCACGTACGCACCCATGCATGCAACACTGAAACATACCCGTGCATGCATGCAACACTCTCACGCCTGCATGCACATAGAACATGACGCAAGACACACGCTCAACCTATACGTGCATGCACCCTTTGTTAAGGACATGGATTGTTACGGGTATTAATCAATCTTATCTGTGATAAGCAGAACATTGATGTTTGCAGCGGTCTTTATGAATCACAACGTATCGAACGGGATATCAACATAGTAGGCTTATCTACATGAAAAAGATGACGTCACACTCAATGAACAATCATCGGTTTATGAAATGCCCGCTTCTGACCGCCCTGGCCTACCAAAGGTTCCTCTGCTGTGCGCTGCCTGCGTTGGGTCACTGACATGCAGGCCATGCACCCAAAGAGCCCACACGTCAGTGGAAGAACGGCGCGGTGTCCTAGGTCAGAGTCGAGGGCGCCACTTGCTGCATGCCCGGCTGAACACGCCTCTGTGCCGCATTCAAACGCCTCCATGAAACCCGCCAGTGTGGAAGCCGAGAAACCCACTCTGGACACGTGTCCGTTCATGACCGGGACGACGTTAAATGCAACGTCGGCCGAGCTCCTCCCATCCGCCGTCTATTTAATCTCCTATTAAAACGAGGCCAAACGCCGGCCAAGAATCGCACACCTCCGCCGCTCCCCTATTTCCTCCACCATTTTGTCCACTCTTACAATGGCTTACGAAGAGTAGTTATTCCGCATCCAAGCCGGCTGGATAGCCCGCCGGATACGTGCAATGCAGCTCACTGATCCACCTCCCTCCCCTCACCCAACGGAGCCAGTTGCCGCCCCAAGCCGGCGCACGCTTCAGCAACTCGCTACTCCAGGCCAGCTCGACGAGGAGCGGTGCACGGGCGTCGTTGCTGCTGTCCATGTTGCAACCTCGTACCGCGTCTCCCATTTCTGTGGCCGAGACTCCCATGCCGGCGGCCGCACCATGCAAGCAGCGACAGAAGCCGGGTGCGCAGAGAGCGACGAGTCGGTGGCCAGCGCCTCCGCGTCCGCCGCTATCATCGAGGAGAAGTAGAACATGGGAGGCCGCCGCCGCCTGGGTCCCATGAAGGCCACCGCGGAGGCGACGCCGGCGTACACAGGAGGTGTCTTGCCGGATCCTTTTGTTGCAAGGACCTTCGTCGACCCCGCATGGGCTCCACGGAAGAGGGGAATGTTAGGATGAACTCGAGCCGGTGCCGGCCATGGCGAAGTAGTGGCCGGTGATGAACTCAAATCGGTGCCGGCCACCATCATCTTCGGCACCAGCCAATGATATCAATTGGGCAGTGGGGAAGCGAGCCGTCCTTTGCGCTGAAGCATATACCTTCGGGGCTCCCAGCTGTCCGGTGATCGTGCCGCCAGACATGAGGAACACAAATCGATCGGCGCGACCATTTAGGCCAGGTATTATATACCTGTGCTGTCCAGTACTAGCACCGCGTAGTTCATTTGAACGTAATGAAATCCGTCATGTTTGTATGAAAATCCGGTATTTTATATGATTTCCGTCGTTGTTTATATGAAATATCAGTTTGTCTATGTGTTTGCGTGAATTTCGTCCGGTTGGATGTCGTAATTTGCGGGTCGCCGGTCGGTCTACGGGCGGCTTGGGCGGCGTTGTGGGACAAAAAAACACAGCTTGTGCGAGCTCGTCTCGAACGTGCGTGCTAGAGGATGCATGACAACAGGAGCATCCGAGCCATTCCTCGTTCATCGGTGGCAAAGGCACCGATGGACAAAAGGGTCGCCAATATTTTGGCTACCCCGGGCAAGATCCAAACAGCCCCTCCCAACAGATTCAAATCCCTCGTTCGCCATGGAATTTTTCCATGTGTTGTTTTCATGGACTAGCAAGATGCCCGTGCATTGCACGGAACATCAAGATGCATTTTTTTACAAACTAACGAATGCATGCAAGGGATAATTAATGTCCTCCTTTGCTAGTACCACGAGGCAAACACCATTAGTATTGCATCGATTAGTGTTAGTGGCCTTGTATATCTGTAAATTGTAATTTTGATAGTGTCCCCTTGTATATAAAAATGGAGAGAGAAATATGAGAGATAAGGTGAGGAGGAGTGGGGCGTGGTGGTGACTAGTGGTCGAACTGGGGGGAGGCATTGGGATGGACGGCGCATTATGTCTAGGTTTGTATCTCTCTCACACACACTACGTAGGTGGGGGACGTGCACGAAGAGAAGAGGTGCACGCACGGCGCACGTACTCCAGTCTCTTTCCCAACCACACCCACGCGGGTACACGGCGGAGCTCATTTCTGTACGAAAAAGGCAGCCCACATGGTAATTTGGCATGTGTACTAGTTGTCCACTTGGTGGAAGGAGGATCGTCTACCACGGGTGAACAAACAAATTGCGACTTGACGTGTTATGTTAAAAAAAGAGACAAACCATGTGGGGCCTACCTTAGAGGCAAGGCTCTATACACTGGAGTACTTTTGATGTGTCTCGTCAACTCACAGAACGAGGAGAAGCATGCTTAGTATGCCGTCTCCCCCGCCCACGGGCGCGGTGGCTCGCAGGATGAGGCAAAGCTTGCTTACGAGTAGTAGTAGTAGTACTCCTACTACTGTACACCTTACGCCCACTCCCTCGCCCACGCGCGCGGTGGCTCGCAGCACGAGGAGAAAATTTTACTCCCTCCGTCTAGGTGAGTAAGTCATCTTAGGTTGTGCACCGTGACCAAGGAGGAGGAGAAAACGAGAGAACTTAATGTTCATTTGCTAATTAATAGCATTGCATGCAATGAACTAACCACTGCATGTCGTGTTTGGTAGTCTCAAGTCATTAAAAGCATGCACACCCCACATCTCTTATTGGTTGATATGTCAAGAAACAAGAACGAGGTAGAATTTAATGCACCGCGCCTAAGTGTTTTGGGATTATTTGGTTTTCGTAAGATGACCACACACCTAGACGGAGGGAGTACTACTCCCTCCGTTTACTCCTCGTCCCTACTACGTACCTTGGTTAGTACTCCCTCCATTTACTTATACAAGGCCACTATAAAAAAATACATTTTGCATCTATACAAGGCCACAAATAGTAATTGAGAAAAAGTTACTACTCCCTCCTTTCCAGTTTATGGCTCAATTTCAAAATCTCTCCAACCAAGGTAGACGGTGAGTGGTCGAATTAATTTCGTAGTTTGCACAAGTAATTAGTACGCTCGTTTTTCTCAAGAAGTTATGTTTACCGAGGCATTAATTAGAACAAATGCATGAATGCCCACTAAATTTCCATGAACTTCTACATGCATTGGTTAGTTTCCTCTTGACACTGCTTGCATCGGGTGATCTAACGCACCTCGAAATCCAACATGTAATGGTACTACTACTAGTATAGTAGAATTGAGACTTATCAAACGGAAAAACGAATGTTTTTTAGATGAGCCCTATAAACCCTAGTGGGTACGTACTCCGTAAAAACAGATTTTTCCAAAACTAAGTCGTTCCCTTTCATGAATTCTGTAGTATACTCCTCCGTCGACGCTCCCTTTCATGAATTCTGTACTTCCTGTCACCGACATGTGGGACATATAGTAAGCGGGTGAACGTGTCAAGCACCAAATAACAGTGCAGAACAGCAGGGGGACGCACCCCACTCATACCGGCCCAGTAGTAGTAATGAGCAATGAGACGTCAAATCACAATGCCGCACCTTCCCGGACGGACGAAGCAACCATTATTTCACACTTCGGTTTGCCATCATCTCAAACCACGTAGTATTGCTTCGGCCTCAAGAGGGACACGCGCATCGCCTTGGTACATCATGACACGTGGGACCGCATGACAGGCCATGCTCCCCCGCCGATTGCTCGGTAAAATCACCTCATTTTTACTATACTTCCTCCGTATCGGTTTACTACATGGCATGCACGTTGTTCTAGGTTGAGAATTTAACTGGCTATATATGTGATGAACAGTACTCCAGCCTTTTAAAAAATGTATACTTTTGTACAGTAGTACTATCGATGGATTGCGCCGTGGAGCAAAAATATAAATTAAAAAAAGGTGGTACATATAGAGAGCGCTCGTCGCCAAATTATGCATATAGTACTATAAAAAAAGCTAGTACGTGCTTAATTGGGGTGCTAAATTCTATTAAAGAAATACTAGTAGTATGTATCATACTGAGGAGTTAAAGTAACGAGAAGAAACATAACATAGTTCTGCTGGGGCTCAGCACAACACACCCCTCAAATTCAACTAAGCACACCTGAAATTAAACTATGCAACTAATCCGATAGACACTGCATTAGAACCACCATGAGCAATGATATTGACACCTTACTCACTCGGAGGAGTCCTCGTCCATGTCCTCGACTTCGTCCTTGTCCCTCTTCCTCTTGGCCGATACTTCTTTGCTTGAACCACACACTTGGCTCTTGCTCTTCATCCAACCCTTGTAGATATTGAAACAAAGTTAGCCATCCATTGCAGCGTAGTGGATGTGGTCTATATCTAGTACATTCCACTGCCATGCATAACGATGAAACGTGTAATGAGGTTTCTCCAGTTTACCGTACGAAGGATGAACCATGGCTCCTGCCAGGGACAGCATTGAAGGCTGACGAGAGGACACCAGCCGATTCTTCGGGAGGTCGAAGGTGTTGCCTACAACGAGGCCTATCCGACCTAGGACTTCTTTGTCGTTACCAAAGTCTACAGTAACGAATTTGACTAGGTTTCTCTCGAGGAAGTCCTTAAAATCCAGGCATTCAACGTCGGCATGGCATATGTGGTAGACCAAGCATAAGTCATGCACGCAAACCTGGATCACGGCGGGCTTCTTCCTCTCTTCGTCCTTTAGATCCTTCTCTCGTCCCCAGACTGTGGTGTACTCAACATCTAGCATAGCGACCCGCTCATCATTTGAGTCTTCGAACATGCGTCTGAAGCGAGAAAGGCATCCTTTCACCGTCACGGAAGGACGGGTGTAGATGACATCAAACTCATCGTCGGTGATGGTTCTAACCTTTTACTCACCACCGATCATGGAGATTTGGGACGCCATGGATTTGGGAGGAGGGTTAGGATTAGTGGAACTGCCGTTATGTGAATGGACGGGACAACTAGGAGCAAACCGCCGTAGTATTGAAGGACGTGCAGGGACAACTAGGAGCGAACGGCTGGGTAGTGGCTTTCCATTCTCCCATGATACGGGCTTCCGAGAGCCCTTGGATCTGAGATCGAACGGTTGCATGGCGTGATTTTATACCTATGGGTGAATATCCTATCCTGGAGGGTTATTCTGCAAATTTTCAGCAACTTAGCATGCGACCGTTTGATCTTAGATCCAAGGGCTGCCAGCAGCCCGTATCATGGTCGTGCCTACCACGACCGTCGTGTCGCTCGCGCGGTCGCGCCGTTGGAGATTTAACACGGTGTGTTAGGCTATCTGATGTTGGCATGTCATACATAGTCATCACTTAGTCACTCATACTACAACAAGGTTAGTTATAAGGTTGGCTATTAGTGTATTTTTTTGCTCCTCTCTATCTCTTTCTTCATACTCCCTCCGTCCCATAATATAAGAACGTTTTTGACACTAGGACACAGGGAGTACTAGTATTTTTTGCATTTGCTAAGGAGTGACCTCTTCCAATGAAATGGTGTTGCTAAGTTTGCTTCATTTAATTAGCTATAGACTCAAAATTGTGTTTTCACCTAGGTACACGCGCTTAGCACCATTTCTTCCTTGGGTCACCAAACTTGCCACATCAGACTTCATGCCGATGTGGCAAGCTTAGCACGTGTAGGAGTAAGTAAGTACTACAATAGTGGGCTATAAGCCCGCTTTACATGGCATTTTTGCATGTGTGGAGGAAAGAGGCAAGGAAAAAGTGGAGAAGTGGGCTCTCATGCAAGAGCCAGCCTAAACTACATGGTGGAGCATTGGGAGAGGCACCTGTATGGAGGTGGTCAGGAATCGGGAGACTCACGCCGGTCGTAGCGCGCAGTTAAAATGATAATGGAAAGTCAAATCACGGGGCCCCACCTGTCCAGCAGTAGCTCACTATCAAATCGCACAGCCCTACGTTTGCAGCAGACTACTCCCTCGTCCTCTCGCGTCTCTGTCGAACCGACTAGGCCGAACTGCCCCGCCTACCGCGCAGGAAAAGCCTCGCCCTCGACTTTTAAATACAACTACATCCGCTTAAGAATCCAATGATATAGTAGTACTTTTTGTGACATACTAGTAACTCATATTTAGTTAGTCAAATGGATGACCTAGAACTACGTGCACGCCCTATAAACCGAGACGCCTAAAAATAAAAAACCGAGACGGAGAGGGTAGTTCAACACATATCTTTTTATATCAATATAGTCGGGATTCACCAAGGAGCAAAACCAAGTGGTAGGCTGCTCCTGTCGTGTTGGCGTAGCAACTCAAGCAGGGTCAGTCCGCACATGAAATGGCGACACACTTAACAGGACCCCTTTGGCCGACATGTGGCTCATCCACCGTCTTGTTCCACATGCGATGCACCAAATTACAGTTCGGAGCAATGGTTGGAACTGGAGGCACCCCGGTTGTAGCGCCGCAGTAGTAGAAAATGAGCGATGAGGGGTCAAATCACAAAGCCCCACCTTTCCCGCATTAAGCTGGATGGACGAAGCAACCATCATTTCACTCTAGGGCCCGCACTAAGCTGGACGGACAAAGCAACCATCATTTCACTCTAGGGCGCAAGAGCATAAAGAAAAGAGAAAACAATGATGCGTGCGGCAGCTACCTAGGGCACCCTAGGGTAGGGTTCTCCAGTACATATGCTTTTTTTGAAAGCGCCTCCACTACAAATCGGCTTCTCCCTCATCCTCTTGAAGAAAACCGATGATGAGTGCGGCGGTAGGGTTTGTAGGAGTACTACGGCATGCGGGGCCACGTCGTAGTAAACAGGTTTGAGTCGACGCATGTGTGGGCCGCTTGGTTTTACGGGAACGGGGCAGCATTTTGGGTTCGGCGATCAGTGGAGATATAATACGTACAAACAATTGTGGACGTAGGTTCGACCGAAAGGCAATGATGCGTTGAACGCATGAGATTTTGAAACCAAATTATGAATAAATACACACTATAGCATGTAAAGCTTTGAGTCATATATGCATGATTTAGATGTTCGTTTAGTTCTTACAGTTCATCTCATTCAAAATTAATTAGTTTTATAAAAATGTTAAGATTCATGGTGTTGTGCATTGTAAAGCATAAAGTAAAAAACAAATAATGGCAATTCATTTAGAAAAAAAACAATTATGATACAGAAGATTCTAGAACAAAGGAGAAGTGCTTGTGCTTTGAGGTTTGTGCATTACGCTTAAGTTCAACCATGGAGTCTTCTAAATTGTACATGTGGCAGATCTGGTGGAATGTTGATGATATCCAACGGCCAGTAGTGCTTGGATTCATCATCTCTGCACTGTCGGATTAGCTTCATCCAGCGACCATCTTTCAAAGTTATTGGCACACTATATCGTTCTTGTGCCATAGTTGCATGTTTTGGAAAAAAGCTACTAGTGGGTTGTACTATCTATTTAGGAATAGAATATGTATACATGGAAGTTGTAGGGAAAGAGATGACATGGAGCATCTCAATTCCTATGAGTAGGAATTGGAAAAGAGATGTCATTTGGTTCACATCATAGGAACTTTTCTATTGAATCTAGAGATGACATGTATCTTAATTCCTATGAGGAGGGATTAGAAAAGATATGTAATTTGGTTCACATCATAGGAACGTTTCTATTGAATATACGCTAATGTTTATTTTCCTTTGAAATTAAGGGAGTATAGGAATCCATTCATTTGAACCAAGTGGCTCTAAAGCTATATAAATGATATCATGTTTATTTCCTTTGAAATGTGGAGTATATGAATCTATTCCTATGAACCAATTGGCTCTAAAGGAAAAAATCCTATAAAAATCATATCATATAGAGTTCCTATGATATTCCTCGACACCAAAGGATGGTTGAAATTGATGTGGGTGATACGATGGTCTTATTTTGTAGACTCCTCCCCCATCTTTATAGTTACCTCTCGAAGATGAATGAAATGATATATACAGGGTATTCTACTTGTGCAATTTGGTACACGAAAACTCGGTAAAATTTTGTGAGGTTTGAATTTTCAACAAAGCTATATGCACTGCATTTCGGAACGGAGGGAGCATACGACAGTTGCTAACACTCACGTGGAAGATTTGTGTGTAGGAGGAGTGTCTATTCTGTTCAATGACATGGCAAAACTGACACTATCGGATGCTGATCTAACGGTTCTTACGGCGTTCGTCAGGAAAAGGCTTGTGGCGAATGTTTGTCGGATAATGATTTACGGGAACATGCATTGCATTGATACGTGCCCGCCTCCCTCTCACGCACACACAGCCTCACGAGTCACGACTCTCCCGAGTCCTCTCATAGACTCGCACGTCGCACCCATCGTCTATCTGCAGGTATACGTCACACACATATGTGCTCTTCACACCCTACCCTCAGAACTTCTAAAAAAAAAGACGTCGCACACATTTCATTTTAGCTCACACGTCACACACTTATACTATTACTCTTGCAGCGAACGTTCTGTGGGCATAGAATATTGTACTCTCACGAAGAGAAGCGGTGCACGCACGCACTAGTTCTCTCACACCCACTCACTGGTACATGTAGGAGCGCATTTTTTTGAAGCTGGTACAACAAAATCACTCCATTGTATATATAAGCAGGAGCCATAGCGCTTGCTTTACTAGGGTTCATCTCGTTCACTCTCTCATGCTCTCCAGATCTAAGAAAGACATAGGTGGCCACACTCTCTCGGAGCTCATGGCTGGTCATGGATCCGGCCAGACAACCTCGACCGGGTGAGGGGTGTAGGTGCATCGTTCACGCTGTCGTCGGCGGCAAGGGAGGAGACCAACGGCTGCCCGCGCGTCCCGATCGGTGGCCGTGCCGTTGTCTCCGAGAGAGCGCCGGCTCGGGAGTGCCTACGACCCCTCCTTCCTCCCTGCGGTATTGTGGCCAAGATGCGGCCTCCCGACACCGTCTTTGCCACATGCCGACAACCCTCAGGTATATATTCCTTCGAAACCTGCCTTGCTCTACTGCCCTAGCTCCCTTCGTGTGGATCTTTTTCTACTTCCGTCCGCTGTTCCAAAGCCACCTAGACTTTTACTATTATTAGAGGTAAAGCTAGTTCATACAGTCAACTCTAAGAGTTGGTTCAAATAGGGAAGAAAGTGGGAAAGCTGTAGCATGAATCTAGGACTTGGTTCTTAGAGGAAACGGGGGAAAGTAGTAGATACTGGCTACCCAACCGGTCTCTTGGTTGAAAATATGAAGAAAGCATGGTGGATGGCGAAGGGTGGGGGGAAGTGGACCTATCTCTTGGTTGAAAAAGGAAAGAAAGTGACGGGCGTTGGGGGACAATGCAAATGAGAATGAGCAGGTCTAGATTTCCTGTGCTCACATAGGAAAATTTCGCCGAGGAGATAAAAAGTGGGACAAATGTAGACATGCTTCCAGAGTGTTTGCCGCTCTCGGCAGCCACATCTGCCTCACCACTTTATGCCCCTGCTGTCCCTACGCCCATATCGCTACCATTAATGTAAAATCACATGAAGCATTAAGCAATGCCACCTAATGTCACTATAAGTAATGGTCTAGTACCATCGATAAATTGAAGCAATGCCACCACCATTTTATGAAGTGCTTCCGTCTTGCTTTATTTCCCATGAATTGTGTTTTTGCAGTTACACTTAACTCTCACACCGCTAACATTGCTTCATCCCAGTGGAACTGCACAAATTTGATTGCACATTTACTGACCATGTGCTACTCTCATGATAGTAATACTAATGCTATTGTTCTGCATGTTAATCTAGTGGCATTGTTGATGTGATGTGATGCTACTTACTTAAGGACTCTTCATACTCTCAATCTAGTGCCAATTATAACACGACAGATGCTGCTGTTAATCATACGCCACTGCAAATATATGTCACTGTTTAAATAACTGTATTTCGTATTTGCGCAAACAGGGATGTCTGTCTCCATATTGTTTCGGGATGTCTGTCTCCGTATCGTTTCTATCCGCGCAATCAAAAGCACACACCTCAGTTTTAGTACAACTGCGCAAAATGAGATGGCTATCCCTCGTTGTCATCGTCTAACCTCCAGTCTTCAAGGTATTCCTACATTGGTAGTAACTAAGGTAGAATGACCAACACAATCTAAAAGAATCTGATTTGTACGTTTTACTTCCTGATTGCAGTGCAGGGACGAGCAAAAACAACTGCATCCTAGTCCGGAATGCACTTTCTGCTAGTTCTTCCACGGACCGAGGACTAGCTGGCATGGCTGCACAGCGGTTTTTTTGGACAGGTGCGCGGACAAGAGGCAATGTGGTCTGCTTATTTCTGCAAATAATGCTGCTTAAATTTAGTGGAATGCACAAGCATTTCAACTGGTCAGTACACTGCATGGTTCAGTTCAGCATTCCAGCTGAGACCAGAATTATAATTGGTTATACTGGAATGAGAGAACCTAACCCTGGATGGTGGCAACAAGAAAAAACCAGAGTGAACTCCAGGAAATTTAAGCCTGCCGGGAGGCCCTTTGCTCAGAGAAGCCTTGCTTGTTTTTTCCTGATTTGTCAACCTTCTCACAACTTTGTCTTTTGCTGTGAACTAGTATATGTTTGTTATGTTCTATGAATCATTGAGATGTATAAAATTGCTTAACTTATGCTTTTCAAGTTTTTTATGAAGACGAGTTTAATGTGAGTGTTCCACATGAGCGTTGGACTAGCATGTGAACATTTGCAATTTATTACATTGTGGCCTCAATTAACTGCATGAACCACTGTAACAAGATACATAGTTGCTTATATGTCAGACATCAGATTGTTGATTGTTAGTTGGTCGATAGCCTAGTGTTGAAGCGAGCTGAGCCAATGTGCCATGTTTTGCACAACTGCTTACAAGTGGGGTAGCACCAACAGTGTTTACAAGTTCTTATGTATACGTCGACGCACAGTTCTCGAACGAGTGCTCTATTTCATCAAAACACACACTGCTCGTATGATAAACCGTGAGAACTTATGTCTTACCATGCCATATTCATGAAAAAACTAGTGAGGACGCATCTGTTTCGGCAACAATTACGATGGTTCTCACATGATTCACGGGCACACAAAAGTAGCAGCAGTTCCCATAGACGGATTCAAACAGAGTACTAGCCCAGAGGGGTCGATAACAGGCAAGGTTCAAATAATTAGACACAATCCAAACTACTATTAAACACTAGCTGGGGCAACTATTTCATGCCTCGATCTAATTTGGGCTGGACACAAGACGGACCTTGCCATGAACATCATCGAGGACGTACCGCAGCAGCTCAATCCTATGAACCTTCATGAAGACAACCTTGTGGCCTTGCCACTGATAAACTTGTTTGTGGAGGCATGCCACGTCATCTTCCTACATAAGCTTGACAAGAACAGTATGCCTCACAAACGATGGAGTAGCTTTGAACTTCTTGTGCTTCAGTACACCCTGGACAACACGCCTGACAACACTGAGGCTGGAATACAACTCTTCATTGGTATAACCGCAAATGGCTTCCAGGATCCAACATCCTAAGAACTCTGTTTTCCCAGTGCGTATATACAGGTCATCTGCCTCATAGCGAGTGACATGTACAACCACACAATCCTTGTCTGCATCAGGGTTCTAATTGAAACAGAAACAAATTCTGAATTACTTTTCAGTATAAGAAACACAAGTTATTTAAACCACTATGTATAGCATGGCATCAAAGCTAATAAAATTTTGCATTATTAATCACCACATACTTAGATGAAAAACCACAATCGAGATCGGTAAAGAAGAAAATCACCTTGGG
>NC_057813.1:200686432-200692066 GCF_018294505.1 Triticum aestivum
GTTACTACCGCGCTACGACTGGGGTTACTCTCCGCCTGCATACTGCCTTCTAATTTGCTGGATGGCATTTGGGCCCACGCGCTGCATGGCCCGCATGTCGGTGAACAAAAGTATAACGTCATTCAATAGAGGGAGACGTTTCAATGACCTAGGAGGAGCCTGAAGCGGTAGAGTGTCTCCACTGTACTAGTAGTAATTGTTTTTCTACGTAGCTGTAGAGCGTCTCCACTGTACTAGTAGTAATTGTTTCTCTGGGCCCATGACAAAACAGCCCATCCACACTAGTAAATAGTAAAATCAATTCAAAAGCCCTAATGGGAGGCGCTACCCACACCCAGCACACCGCCCCCCAAAAACCTGGGTGCTCTTCTTCCTCCTTGCTCCCACCCACCTCACGTCAGCTCGCTCCACTCGTACCCCCAAATTCCTCACCTCACTCCTACAGAAAACCCCAGCTCCCCTTCTTCCTCACTACTACAGAAAAAACCTCAGCTCCCCTTCTTCTTCACTCGCACTACAACTAGGCTCGTCATTCGTTACTATGCTCAAATCCGTGAGCGCGACGCGACGCCCTCGAGAAAAATGGAGTCGGCTGACCCCAGCTCCAAGAAGATGAGGCTCCCGCCAGCGGCGACGCCTGTTGTAGATCCTGCACCCGGCAGCGCGGGGAGAAGCGGCGACCCCACCCCCACCGGATCCCAGGAACCCGTAGAATCTCGGGTGGACTGCATCAGCGATCTCCCGGACGCCATCCTTGGGGAGATCATCTCACTTCTCCCCACCAAGGATTGCTGCCGCACCCAAGTCCTCTCAATTCGGTGGTGCCCTCTATGGCGCGCCGTGCCCCTTAATCTCGACTGTCATCAGCTATCTCTCTTTAATGATTTTGAAATCCCCAGAGCCATCATCTCCTCCCACCAGGGCTCCGTTCAAAGCCTCTGCATCCCGTCATGCTACTTGAGCAAGCATACCATGCCCTGCACGGTGGATGCCTGGCTGAAATCCCCTGAATTCACAGAACTACAGCTGCTTGATTTCTACTATTCCCCTGGAAATCACATACCACATACCGAACGCCATGAACTTGTGCCCTCAGCACCGATGTCCATCTCGCGGTTTTCCTCCTCTCTCCACACCGCCACCTTTGCACTGTGCTACCTACCAGACAATCTGGTACTAAACCTTCGACTCCCATTTCTCAAGAAACTTTCACTTGTGCGGGTTCGTATATCGGAGGCCTCATTGCACAACATCATCCACTCCAGTTGCCCTGCCCTGGAGTGCTTGGTGCTTGTTTTCATAGTTAGAATCGGTTGTCTCCAAATAAAGTTGCCTAACCTTGAAAGAATTGGAATTTCTTTTGACGGAAGGCAGCTCATCATCCAAGATGCCCCTTCACTTCAAAGATTGATCCTTGATTCTAGTTATTCACCGTTGCAAATAACTGTCCTCTCTGCGCCTAAATTGGAGACCTTGGGTGTAATACATGATCTCTGTGCTCATTTCAATATGGTGTTTGGCCCCACAGTTCTTCAGGTACTTTATATTATCATCTACACTTGTAACCATAAGCTGCATTTTAAATTTCTTCCCATAAGTTATATATCCTCTTGGAGTACACATTTTGTACTAATATTATGTTCTATGCTCAATGAAGAGTTTCTCCATGGATGGCCTATCAATGGTGCTGGATTCTGTCAAGATCTTATATATCCAAATGATTAGTTTTGATCTGAACAAGATTATTGGCTTGCTGCAATGCTTTCCATGTCTGGAGAAGTTGTATATAAAGGTGATAATTTCACACGCACATTGGAAGCCCGCATATAGTGTACTAGAATTAACCATTCAGCTGTTGCTCTTTCGACACTCTTTTTTTAGACCTTAACTGTTTTCAATCTTCATGTCTATTTAGGCAACAGGACGGGGTTAGAAAGTTATAACCAATCGGTGGATTCGTAACCATCGGGATTTTCTCACTTCTCATGAGACTCGATTGAAGACAATAACGCTAGAACGATATGTAGCCAATTGTGCAAACACTAGATTTGTCACATTCTTCCTGCTGAATGCGAGGTTACTATTGTCCATTAGGCTTAAGTTTATCAGCAGCATGGTTTTGACGGATGGGTATGTCGAAGAGCAAAAAAAGGAGTTTCAGGTGGGCAAAAGAGTATCTGAACGTGTCGGGCTTCTATTTACAACATATTGTGGTCATAATCCAGTAAATTTTACGACCCAGGATGTTCATTCTATGGACCTGAACGATCCATTTGACTATGACTGCCGAAAACAGTGCTGGAGTTAGATGTTGTTGCCCTTTTCAACCAGGGTTTTTTTTGTAAACGTGATGAACAATTAACCCTCGTGCTTTTGTACAGTTTGTAAGCTGGAGTAAGATGTTCCTGCCCTTTTCAACTCGGTTGTGACTGTCATATTTTCTTTGAAACAAGGCATGGCTTGCCATTCGTTTAATTTAGAGTGAAATATTGTAACAGATCCCAACCAAGGGACATAACATCACTCTCGCCGGCTGCTTGAGCTCACTGTGCATTACAGAAGCCAAGTGATTAGCCCCCACCAGCACCCACAAACTTATTTCGATCTAGCACATCGAATGGGCTGTAAATTTTCATAGGAAAGGCTGCATGACCGTGACAGATTTGGATTCTAACATTTGGGACCCGCGAGGAAATAGCCTAGCTAGTCAACAAACGATTCTGCCTACCAGCCGTTGGATTGACATCCAACATCTGTCGTGTATCTTCTATCTCTTGTCTTCTTCCTCCAGCCGCCCGAACCGAACCACCCCGTCGGCTCCATCTGCTCCCGCATCCCATGGCTGGCTGCGCCTCCGCCACCCTACCACACGTACCCTCCAACATTGGCCAGTCCCTCCCTCTATTCCCCCACACGTCCTGTTATTCTTCGGAGACGTCAGCCCCAACACGCACCCACACCCGAACCAGTCAACCCTCGTACTCCCCTCTGCCTGCGACTGGACTGGTGCATCTTCCACGGCTCCTGTTCGTTCCGTTCGAGGCCTCGCTGTTGTCCTCCGCCTTGCGGCCTTGGATCGCTCGCCGTGTGCGGTGCGCCGCCCTCTTGCATTGTCAATGTCGTCAACAACCGAGAGGAACAAGGAGATGACTGTACGTGGAGAGGATGACAGTACCCACTAGCGTCATGGCAGTATGCAAGCAAGTGCCTTTGTATTACAAGCCCAGAAATATGGTTCCTCCTAATGGTTGGACATCTGGGGCTCACGCCATTGTCAACGTAGTCAATAAACGAGAGAATTACACTACGAGCGGCTGACACCAGGGACCCAGTAGGTCGCGCAGTTTTTTTAGGAACAAGTAGTTGTTATTTATACTAGTTTTAGCGACGGATCAGGGTAACAACGAGGCTGTGCGGGGGCCGTGGCCCGTCTAGCCAGGGTTTTATTTATGTTTACCACATCATGAGCCCAGTTGTGTTTTTTTCTTGCTGAAAATGGCTAGCCCAGTTCTATTTTTTTAAAGAAATACCCAAACAAGGCCTATTTGCTTTATTGGCCCTGCTGGGCTGCAAATCTTTCAAGACGAGGAGAGTTTCATTCGGTTTGCCCAAAAATGGGTTGTACATTTTTAAAACACATCAAACCAGGAATTAGTTTCAATTTTTTTCATTACAAGATTTTAAATTCCATTGATTTTTATGCGTGGACAATTATTTGGATTTTATATTTATATAAATTATTTTTCAAAATAGTTTGAATGTGAATCGATATTTCTGGATTAAAAACAGTTGACCGCACCGAAATATTCAAAATTTCCTATACTTTTTAACCGTGGCCACATTATGGGGTGTAATGCTAACAAAAAGAAGATGGGCTCCAAAAAAATTCTTAAGAATGAGCAAATGGGATGTACATTATTAGAAATAATGGCAGATGGGTTGTCTGCTGTTTTCCATAGATTTGAGGCTGACTTGTGTGCCTACTACAGGTCGACGCGTATGCTTTCATAAAAAAAAGGTTGACGCACACGCAACATCCTCTCAACTTAGTCAACACACGAGAGCAGTGACTGTTGGATGTCCATCCAACGGCTGTCGTGCTTCTTCAATCTTTGCTCTTCATGCTCCAGCCGCTCAAACAAGCATCGGCGGGACTGCGTGCTCCCTCCTCCCCGCAGCTGGCTGTGCTACCGCGCAGGCCTCGCCGCCGCACGGTACTCCCATCGCTGGCCTAGCCATCCCTCTACTGACCCACACCTGCTGTTATTCTCCGGCGACGGCAGACGAACCAGTAAACCCTTGTACAGTCGTACTCCTCTCCGCGTGGGCATCCACTGCCGCGTCTTCCCCGGCTCCATGTCGTCCCCTTCCTAGGCCTCGCTGTTGTCCACCACCTTGGTGCTCTCGGCGCGGAGTGGTCAATGTGGTCAACAACATTCCATCGGAAGAGTACTGTACATGGAGAGGCTGACAGCTGGGTCCACGGCCACAGCCCAGTTTTTTGTGATTTGCCTAGTAAGTCGCTTTGTCAGGCCTGTTGGGCTGCAAATCTTTCAAGACGAGGAGAGCGTTCATTCGGCTGGCCGAGAAAATGGCCCATCAGTAATGAGAAATGGGTTGTACATTTTTAAAACACATCAAACCGGCAATTAGTTTCAAATATCTTTTTTTTCATTTCGAGACTTTAAATTACATTAACTTTTATGCGTGGAGAATTTGTTGGATTTTATATTAATATACATTTATTTTTAAAATCAGTTTGAATGTGAGTCGAAATTTCGGGATTAAAAACAGTTCGGACCGCACCGAAATATGCAAAATTTCGTATAATTTTTTAACCGTGGCCACAATATGGGCTGTAATGCTAACAAAAAGAATATGGGATCCAAAAAAACCTTAAGAATTAGCAAATGGGCTGTAAATTATTAGAAATAATGCAGATGGGTTGTATGCTATTTTCCACAGATTTGAGGCTTTCCACAGATGGCCTGTAAACTGTTGGATGTCCATCCAACGGTCGTCGTGCTTCTTCAATCTCTGCTCTTCCTGCTCCAGCTGCTCAAACAAGCACCGGAGGGACTGCCTGCTCCCTCCTCCCCGTGGCCGGCTGCACTACCGCGCAGGCCTCACCGCCCCCATCGTACTCCCAGCGCTGGCCTAGCCATCCCTCTAGTGACCCGCACCTACTGTTATTCTCCGGCGACGGCAGACGAACCAGTAATCCCTCGTACAGTTGTACTCCTCTCCGCGTGGGCATCCACTGTCGCGTCTTCCCCGGCTCCGCGTTGTCCCCTTCCTAGGACTCGCCATCGTCCACCGCCCTGGTGCTCTCAGCGCGGCGTGGTCAATGTGGTCAACGACCGACTTCCATCGGAAGAGTACTATACGTGGAGAGGCTGACAGCTGGGTCCATGGCGACCGCAAGGAAGTGCCTCCTTATTACGCGCAAAATAATTATTCCTCCACCTGACACCGGACGGGCCATCGTATTTCGCAAAAAACGTTTCCCCCCTAACTGCTGGGACCTACCAGCTACACCTTCGCACGCAAGGAAGTGCGTCCGGGCAAAAAAAACAACAAAATGATTCGCCAGCTGACTGCTGGGACCCACCAGCTACACCTTCGCACGCAAGG
>NC_057813.1:200692410-200716948 GCF_018294505.1 Triticum aestivum
CCCCCCTGACTGCTGGGACCCACCAGCTACATCTTCACACGCAAGGAATTACCTGACAGTCTGGACCCACCTGGTCGAAGCGTACGTAGCATTGCCATTCTGGTCGCGAACGTGTGTGTACATACTGGTGGATGTAGAGGCGCGCACGTGTCGTAGTAGAGGCGCGCACGTGTCGTAGTAGAGGCGTGCATGTAGCATGTACACGTACGTACAGCGGCCAGGGTGCAAGAAGAAAATACGGCCACGTATGTGTACATACGGGCGGGGTCTCGAACGCCTACTCGCGCATATATACATATGGCCAGGGCTCGTGTACATTGGCTGGGTCAGAGCGGAGAAACAGCGTCATCGTCATGTTCATGGGGAGCCAACCAGCTGGGTCGAAACGGAATGCGTGGTCGTGTTCATCGGGAGGGCTTGGACGGAACAGGCGATGGAAACGAGGCCTGGCGTACTGCAGAACGGAGGAAACGTCCTTGTGTTCAACCGGCCACATTCGAAACGGGATCCTGTTCATCCGGAGGGGTCTGGCGTATCGCAAAACGGAGGAAACAGACCTCCTACGGTCGAAACGGGGGTCCTGTGATCGGGAGGTGTGTGGCGTACCACAAAACGGAGGAAACGGATCTCCTACGGTTGAAACGGGGGTCCTGTTGATCGGGAGGGGTGTGGCGTACCTCAAAATGGACGAAACGGACTTGTGTTGGAGCGCTACGGTCGAAACGGGGGTCCTGTTCATCGGGAGGGGTGCGGCGTACCGCAAAACGGGACTCCACGGGATACTGTTCATCTCCACCATCGACCTCCTCCAGCCTCCATGGGCTACTGTTCATCCACCGTCGACCTCCTCCAGCCTCCACCTGCGACTGTTCATCCACGGGCTCCTGTTCATCCAACCTCCACCGCGCGCTACTCCATCGGCTACTGTTCAACCACCCCTCTCCACGGGCTCCTGTTCAACCACCCCTTCAAGGGCTACTGTTCATCCACCCCTCCACCATCTACTGTTCATCCAGCCCTCCACGGGTCATCCTGTTCATCGAGCCCTCCACACCACGGGGTCCTGTTCATCCAGAGGCAACGCCACATGTCCTATTCATCCACTCCCACCGCTCAATGTTCATCCAACCCCCCTCCCCCCGCAATGCTCACTATTCATCCAGAGAGGCACCATCGATCGGCTTCAGTTAGTAGCAGTAGCGAAGGAATCGATCGCTCGGGTTCAGTAACGCATAGCCTGCAGTGCAATCACTCAGGTTTAGTTAGAGCCCAATGCCTCGCTCGGGTTCAGTTAGAGCCAACGCCTCGCACACACGCGCATACTGTACGAGAGAAACGCACATCGCTCGGCCCCCGACCTCCCACCGTAACCGGGAACTCCCCGAAATTTTCCTCCCCCTCGCTTCTACCACGGTGTTTTCCGTCATGGACGGCCCAAAGAATGTCATGCAGCTGCGTCTCCGGCCCGCCCAGGACGAAAAGCCCATTTTCTGCCATGATTTTTTGTCATAGAAGTCGGAGCCCACCACATCTATGATGATACCGGGTTTTGTCACAATTATCGTCATAGAAGTGTCATATGTATGACAGAAAAAAAATTCGTTCGGCCCAAAATGTCATGGATGTGTCTTTTTTTTGTAATGCACTACCCGACAGCTATTCCGCCCGGGTTCGATTCCACCTATGCAAGGAAAATATCTCCAATTTTTTGCCTCTGCCTTTATTGACATGTGGATCCCCATTGTCATCTACGCACACCACGTCCAACACTTGCCAAAACTTCGTCCCTCGTTTTCTCTGTGCTTCGCACACTCGACATTGTGTGGGCATTTTGACTGTGCATCATATGAAGATGTGCTATGCATGAATGTTGATCAGCATGATGTTAACTGGCTGGTAGTTCCATTTTCGACCATGAATAAAACTTCAAACATGATGTTAACCCTGTTTGAAAAGGCCATGTTAATATAAATGCTCTGCCTCTGAAAGTTGCAGTTTCTTATCTGAAACTGAACTTGTAGTTTCTTATCTGAAACTGAAACTTGCAGTTTCTTCTCTGAGAATCACATTGTCTGCACTTTTATACTCCTATGAAACTACATTTTTAAGTGCTAAAAATAGATCTCTAGAATTCATAAAATACTTCATATGCTCAATACTGCAAATCTGAAATTCAAAAGACATTCATATCTGAAAGTACACTCAAAATACACAACACAAAACACAATTCACAACCTGCAAATACTGGCAACCCTAAGCTCCTCCTGACAATTCACAACCTGCCCGGCAATTGGGCTAGGGGGGGCAGTCCCCTCCTATTCCTCAGTGGCAGACAGCCTCCCCGTGAGACGATGTGAACGGTGAGGGAGAGTATGGCGGGTAAGCGTCATCGGGCCAACTACTTTTCTCCTCTTGTAGTTGGGTTTAGTCGACGAAGACTCCACCGGCTCGGTCTGGCAGGACACCCTCACAAACAACACCATGTAGATGCTCGATCCTTCAATCTCTGGTGGATGCTCCATCTGGGATCGATACTCCCACCACCGCTCCCTCACGATCGGATTCGGTGAATCTGTTTGCTCCATGGCCCAGAGGAGCAGCTCTATGTACTCCCGCGCGACTCCCTCCGGGAGTATCGCCACCTTTTCGCTCTGTTGCAGATATTTGGCCATGGATGTCGCTGTCACCGTCGCCGTTAGTTGGTCCTTGTTGTCAAACCAAGACTGTATCTCCAACATCCTAGCTAGCTTCACAGGGTCGCTGTCTACGATCGTCACGTATCGGTTGTACTCCTCCATCGATCTACTTCTCCACAGAACCTTCACTCGCCGCGGTGACTTTTGAATGGAAGAGGAGAGGAGCAGCGCTGGTTTTGGATTAGCATGGGAGAGGAGCGATGCTGGTTTTGGACTGGAACATCAGAGGAGGGGCAGTGGTTTTGAAATGGAAGATGAGAGGAGCGGCGCTAGATTTAGATTGGAACAGGAGAGGAGCGGCGGTGGTTTAAGAGGAGAACAGCGGAAGAGCGGTGCTGGTCTTGGAAGTATTTTTTTATTGTTTTGCGTATTTTGGGTCAAAGTATGACCATGTACTGTATTTGACAAGCAAAATGTGAATGCGTGTCACAAAAAATTGTATCGTTTGGTTCGTATCTGAATGTACTTTCAAATTATATTATTTTTGCAACGTATAACATATATTTTATGTGCGAAAATCATGGTCAATTATGACCCAGAATAAAAGGGAGACAAGTTAATGTGGGGTCACTTTCTTAATTGAGTAAATTGATTTTTATTTTGATCCAGTCATGGTGCGTCGGCCCTCTCGTCCAATCCTAAATCAATGCCGCACGCTCCTCTCCCTCTTCTCCATTGCAAAACCACCTCCTCTCCTCTCAATCATCTCCATTCCAAAACCACTGTCTCGCCTCTCCCTCTTCTCTTTTGCAAGACCACCGTCTCTCCTCCCATCTTCCAAAGCTAGCACCGGACCACTCAGAAGGACATCTATGGAGAGGATGCAACAGCGAATCAGGCAGATCACCGGCAGCGACTAGGCAAAGTTAGCCAGGTTGAAGGAGATCCTTACTTGGTTTGACAATGAGTGGGAGATTTCGAGGACGGTGCGGGCCATGTGGCAATGTATGCGAAAGAGCGAGACGGTGGCGATGAGGGCGGCGATGTACATGTACTCCTCAGCGGCAGTCACGCCGCAGTCCTCCGAGTTCATCGAGTATCTCCTTTGGGCGATGGAGCAGACGGATTCACCCGAGGCGACAGTCAGGCGGAGGTGGTGGGCGTACAGGTCGAAGGTCGAGCACCCAGAGGATAACGAATCGATCGAGTATGGTGTGTCGTTTGTGAGGGTGCATAGCCAGCCGGAGCCACAGGAGTATTCGTTATCCCACCGCAAGAGGAGGCCGGATGGTGCGACGTCACTTCCCAGCTATTCTCCATGGTTCCCTCGATGCTCGCCTCGTTTCAACGGCGGCGGTAGGGTTTAAGGTAAGCTTCGCACTAACCTAATCTTCCACCTGCTCATGCTTACAATCAGTGTGACAGCTAATGAAAATCATGCTTACAATCAGTCTCCGAGTACTACGCCAATCACCCTAAAATAGCATTGGACCTTTGGGTCAAAGTTGTGACACAGTGTACAAATAAATAAAAATAGATTGGTGCTTCTTTCAGAAAAGAGTACTCCCTAGAAAACTGCCAATATAAGCTACTAGTATTTGGTTAGAGGATTTGCTGCCGAGAAAGATCCGTCCACAGAGAGCGCCACACATCCCACTGGTGGTGGTGGATGCTAATGCGTCCATGCTGCATGGTTGGTGTCGGTAATTTTTACTTCGCACACCTTGCACTCTGCATATATGCCGGCTCCATACGTACATTTGTGCAGTTCCACCAAAATGTAGCTGAATAACCCTGTTTGCATAGATAATGAAAAAGCATGATTACATTATAGTGGCACTAGTTGATGAAACACACAAAATAAATAGAAGAAAATATTGCGATAGTATCATAGTATGCCATGCTGCGACGGCGGGATGGGCCCTGCGACGCCTCATACAGTACGCCTCATACTAGACATCGTCCCAAGTCTCCCAGATACACCTTCTGCAAGTGATGAACATCAGTGTACAGCGGTAGTACAAGGAGGCGCCTTGAGACATTCAAATCTCTATTTTTGTATGGATCAACTAAAATTAAGTGCCCCAGTTTGCAGAAACACTTAAACATTAACAATGGGACAAGTTGACGAAACATACATTAACAAAGAGAAGCACTTTCTTTATCTACATTGGAAATGAAATGATAGAGAGGACACTCGCTCTATTTTAACTACATTATTACTTCATTTTATCAGTGACACTAGGGTCGAGCAGGTGGCAAACGAGGTGTACCTAGAGATCAGTTGGATAGCCAGTCTCTGCTACTTTTCGCCCCCATTATTTCCTCTTTCGAGCAAGTCCTAGATTCAGGTAACAAATCCTCCCCCACCCCCACCCCCTTTATTCCTTGTTTGAACCAAGTAGTACTAGATTGGAGTGCATGAACTAGTTTTACCTCTTAAACGTAAAAAAAATTAGGTGGTTTTCGGCCGATCGATCCTATCTATGAGGGGGGCCTGAGAAATAGTAAAAGATACAAATGCAGCGACATTATGAGTTCGGGAAGTAGAGCAAGGCCGGTTTCGAAGGAAGTTATACCTGATGGTCGCAGGGATGTCGCTAGGTGGGCGGCGGGAGGCCGGATCTGCCCACACTACGGCAGCAAGGAAGAAGGGGTCGGAGGCCCTCCCTCGCTAGCGGTGCTTGGGAGAGAATGGCAAGGCAGGCTGATTGGAACGCGCCAGCAGTGGGTAAGAGCCGTCGCCGAGGACGACCGCGTGAACGTTGCACCTTCTCACCTTCCCCGGCGGAGAGGATCCGGCACGATCTGTGACCAGGGGTGAGTA
Organism: Triticum aestivum; assembly: GCF_018294505.1. Lineage (NCBI taxonomy): Eukaryota > Viridiplantae > Streptophyta > Magnoliopsida > Poales > Poaceae > Triticum > Triticum aestivum. The sequence continues at coordinate 200,697,874 of NC_057813.1, forward strand.
GAGAGAGAGAGAGAGAGAGATAGATAGATAGATAGATAGATAGAGAGAGAGAGAGAGAGAGAGTGGCCACCGCTGTTGTGTTTAGATCTGGAGAGGACGAGACAATGTGAAGAGAGCAACACTAGCAAGCAAGCGCGGAGGCTCCTGCCTATATAGTGGAGTACTACTAGTTTTCTTTTGTCTACCGGAGCCCGCTTGACCTCGTCAATGACAGTCGAGAAGTCTTCATGCACGTGGCCCGTAGGCACAGTTGTCGTCATTTTGATCTGAAGCGCTGGATTATAACATATAACACGAAAAAATGTCACATGACAAGAAATCATAACCTCACTGCCCAAAGGAGACAACATGAATCCTGACGGACAAACTAGACGAGGAACAAAGCTCAAATTAAAGATAAACTCATAGAAAAGGGGTCCGTCGATAGATGTCCTAATTAACATAGCCGGCTTGACCTAGATGGCAGTTGAGTAGTGTTCGTGCATGTGCCCCCAATGACTAGCCCAACTCACTTGTCACTGTTTAACCCTCGCAGTGATCCGAAGCACATGACACCTAATTTTGCGAGATGACAAGAAACCTTTTTTAGATTTCTCATCACAACTACAGCCATGTACAACACAGCCTGCACGATATGTAGACGATAGCCAATGCAGGTGTGTCTGCTAGAGTCTGGTCACATGCATGGACGAACTGATCTTCCGTGTCTTGCACAGATCGTCCAGGCACCAACGTAGTACAACACTTCCCTAGTACTATCGCTCGTCTCCCTATTCTATTAAGTCACCCGACTTGCGGGGCCGGGGAATGTGCCTATGGTCGATTCTCAATTGCGGTCCCACATGTGTGTGCAAACGCAATATGACGTGTGTTCCATTCAGAGAGCAGTGTGCCTGACCGACCGACCGTCTGGGGTGCGATGCGAACGCGATGGGAGTGTTGTATACTCCGTACGTGTGTACCGCCGTTTTCTAGAGGCTTTGCTCCATCGCGCAATCCATGGATACAAAATTAGTATACTGTACTATTTAAAAGTCGAGTGCGGGGCTTTTCCTGCGCGGTAGGCGGGGCAGTTCCGCCTAGTCGGTTCGACAGAGGCGCGAGAAGATGAGGGAGTAGGCTGCTGCAAATGTAGGGTTGTGTGATTTGACAACGAGTTACTGCTGGACGGGTGGCAGCCACGCGATTTGACTTGCCATTATCATATTAACTGTGGCGCTACGACCGGCGTGTGTCTCCCGATTCCTGACCACCTCCATACAGGTGCCTCTCCCAATACTCCACCATGTAGTAGAGGCTGGCTCTTGCATGAGAGCCCACTTCTCCACTTTTTCCTTGCCTCTCTTTCCTGCACATATGCAAAAATGCCATGTAAAGTGCACTATTGTTCTTAGGTTGGTCATAATGGAGAGTATCATATACTAGTATCATGATATGATACTTTTGTATGATACTACATCCGTAATGCATAGTATCATGTGTTGGTATCGTAAGATAGTTATTTATTGTCATGCATGACAAATAGTAGCACATCATTTGATATGATACAGTATCATATTATGATACTCAACTCTCTCTTTTCTTCATTTAATTCGACGTCACCTCATCAAGATTGCATAGTTGGCATGCATGATACTACCTATGATACTCCCATTACAAGCAGCCTTACTTGCTCCTACAGGTGCGAAGCTTTCCACATAGGCATAAAGTCTGATGTGGCAAGTTAATCAAGAATAGAGAGACTAGTTTGGTGACCCAAGGAAGAAACAGTGCTAAGCGGGTGTACCCAGGTGAAAAGACAATTTTGAGTCTATAGCTAATTAAATGAAGCAAACTTGGCTGGTCGTAATGGGAGTATCATAGCTAGTATCATGCATGCCAACAAGGCAATTTAGATGAGGTGGCATAGAATTAAATGAAGAAAGAGAGGGTTGAGTATCATATCATGATACCGTATCATAATAAATGCAATAATACTATGTGTCATGCATGGCAATAAATAAAGTCACCTATGATACTAGTATATGATACTATGCATTAGGGAGGTAGTATCATATACTAGTATCATATGCATGATACTAACTTATGATACTACCCATTACTTAGGAAACAAAAAACAAATAAGCACACCATTTCATTGGAAGAGGTCACTCCTTGGCAAATGTAATAAATACTACTCCCTGTGTCCCATAATATAAGAACGTTTTTGGCACTACACTAGTGTAAAGAACATTCTTATATTATGGGACGGAGGGAGTATGAAGAAAGAGATAGAGAGAAGTACAAAAAGTACACTTATAGCCAACCTTACAGCTAACCTTGTTGTACTATGAGTGTCTAAGTGATGACTATGTATGAAATGCCAACATCAGATAGCCTAACGCACCATGTTAAATCTCCAAGGGCCCGACCGCGCGAGCGACGCGACGGTCGTGGTAGGCGCGACCATGATACGGGCTGCTGGCAGCCCTTGGATCTGAGATCAAACGGTCGCATGCTAAGTTGCTGAAAATTTGCAGAATAACCCTCCAGGATAGGATATTCACCCATAGGTCTAGAATCACGCCATGCAACCGTTTGATCTCAGATCCAAGGGCTCTCGGAAGCCCGTATCATGGGAGAATGGAAAGCCACTACCCTACCATTCGCATGCTGGCAGTTCTCTCCTACTCGTCCTCGCACGTCCTTTAGTACTATGGCAGTTCGCTCCTAGTCTTACTGTCCTTTCACATTATGGCAGTTCCACTAATCCTAACCCTCCTCCCAAATCCATGGCATCCCAAATCTCCATGATCGGCGGTGAGTACAAGGTTAGAACCATCACCGGCGATGAGTTCGACGTCATCTACACCCGTTCTTCCGTGACGGTGAAAGGATGCCTTTCTCGCTTCAGATGCATGTTCGAAAACTCAGATGATGAGTGGGTCGCTAGGCTAGATGTTGAGTACACCACAGTCCTGGGACGAGAGAAGGATCTAAAGGATGAAGAGAGGAAGAAGCCCGCCATGATCTAGGTTTGCGTGCATGACTTATGCTTGGTCTACCACATATGCCATGCCGATGTTGAATGCCTGGATTTTTAGAACTTCCTCGAGAGCAACCTAGTCAAATTCGTTACTGTAGACTTTAGGAACGACAAACAAGTCCTGGGTCGGATAGGCCTCGTTGTAGGCAACCCCTTCGACCTCCAGAAGAATCGGCTGGTGTCCTCTCGTCAGCCTTCGATGCTGACCCTGGCAGGAGCCATGGTTCATCCTTCGCATGGTAAACTGGAGAAACCTCCATACACGTTTCATCATTATGCATGGCAGCGGAATGTACGAGATATAGACCACATCCACTATGCTGCAATGGATGTCTACCTTTGTTTCAATATCTACAAGGGTTGGATGAAGAGCAAGAGCCAAGTGTGCGGTTCAAGCAAAGAAGTATCGGCCAAGAGGAAGAGGGACAAGGACGAAGTCGAGGACGTGGACGAGGACTCCGAGTAAGGTGGCAGTGTCGTTGCTCATGGTGGTTCTAATGCAGTGTCTACCGGAATAGTTGCAAAGTTTAATTTCAGGTGTGCTTAATTTAATTTGAGGGTTGTGTTATCTGAGCCCCCCGCAGAACTATGTTATGTTTCTTCTCATTACTTTAACTCTTCAGTACGCACATACTAGTATTTCTTACATTTCATCTTTTAGTTGGTATAGTACTACCACTCGTTTCTTCACATTATATACGTATAATATATATGGCCAACATCATATAGCCAGCAGTTTAGTTGTCAAATAATTTTAGGGTGCTTAGTTTTGTCAAAGAATTCCAGGATGCTTAGATTTATTTGAGGGTAGGGTTGTGCTGGACACCATTATTCTGACTAGCCTTTTTAATAGTACTATATGCATAATTTGGTGACGAGCGCTCTCTATATGTACCACCTTTTTTTAATTTCAAGTTTTGCTCTATGGCGCAATCCATCGATACTACTACTGTACAAAAGTATACATTTTTTAAAAGGCTAGAGGGCGGGGCAGTATAGCTTGGTCGGTTTCACGAGAGGCGAGGGCCTTCGTGATTTGACGGCTCATTACTGCTGGAAGGCAGGGCCTTGTGATTTGACTACTCGTATAAATGCGCCGATGACCTGAGGAGGAACAAAGAACCGTGCGGTATACTTAAGTTTTCCACTCGAGTAGTACTACGACGGAGGAGCACGAAACATGGCAGCCCAGTGCCATATGGCGATAAAAATGATCTAATTTGCTAGTCATCTCATTGTTAGCATTGTTCTATTCATTCCCTAAAAAAACATGGTTCTATTCATGCCTCGCAGAGAACATGACACGTGCGGCGAAACACCCGAAGCAAAATATGAAACACAGGAGCAAAAGAAGAAGGAAGATTATCACCCCAAATGATCTAATTCGATGCGGAGTTGTAACTGCTTCTTCATCGCCTCCACGACCTCCATCTCCTTGCGCGTCTCCTCCGGCATCTTCTTCATTCTGTCCATGACGCGGGATTTCTCGACGCGAGCCTTCATCATCTGTTCCACGGCCGCATTACGTACCTTGACAGGAGCCGGGTGCTCGATGTGGAGCTTCGCCAACTCCTCCTTCTGTTGCATGACGAGGGCCTACAGCATCTTCATCGAGGAACTACTATTCTCATGCAGCTTCTTCCAGCCGGCGTTCTTCTCCTTCAACAGGTCGATCTCGTGGCAGAGCTTCGCCTTGTCCTCCCAAAGTCACAGGATTTCATCGGTCACCTTCTTCTCCGAGGCAATGCTCTTCTTCAGCAACATCACCAAGCCGACGGTAAACACCCCCTTCTTATTGAGCTCAGCGGGCATGTCGTCGAGGCTCTCCTTCAGCAGCTCCACCAAGCCTCGGATGAACTCCTTCTGCTTATTGAGGTGCTTATTGAGCTGATCGGGCATGCCGTCGAGGGATAACGACTCCAGCGCCGCCGGCTTGGCATGTTCACCTCCGCAGCTAGGGCGCTCCTGGGAGCCATCGCCTGCCCGTGAGAGATCTTTCGAGGTCTCTGCGTGGTGGCGAGCCCTCTCTTTTCTTTCCGCAGCCTTGGTTGCCGCTCCCTTGTTACAAGTAGTTCTCGACCTAGAGCTCTGCTCACCGGCCATGGCAAGGATGGACGAAGAAGAAGCACTTATGAGGAGGAAAGGTAGAGTAATTTTTGGTTAGGTAGTTCCCCTTTTTATAACCTAAGTACTAGCACTAGTACTAATACATGCATAGTGGGAACACGTTCAGGTTTGGTACGTAATATTAGGTGTGAGCAGGCTTTCGAATGGGATGGGAACAAGGTAAAGATTAATTGATGGTTTTGGTTTCGAGGCCCAAAACGGTGCCCGATGAGTTTAGTGGAACATAAATGTCAAGTAGACTACACTGCTCAAATGCGTAAATATTATGTTACTGTCAAAAATTGGCACAAAATACGAAGGAGACCAAAGGAAGTACTACTAGCAACCCATGATTTAACTACTCGCTTGCACGCAGTGGAGTAGTAATGTCTTTCTTCCGCCCTCACGTCCACTCAATTTGCATGCGATGTATTAATTGACCATCAATAAAGGAACGACTTTACACATGTCAAATTATCACATGGGGTGGATCTTGGTACAAAATTGCGTCCGCCCGTGTACCCACGTGTGCGTGCGAGGGAATGAGTGCATGCGTGGCGTGCGTGCACATCTTCGCTTTGTGCATGTACCGACAGTATGGCTCAGGGAGGACGAGTACATTCTTCTGGAACCAGCAGCACATCACTCTGATCAATCCACACAAGGAGGTCGCGACAACGCCTCCACATGTGCCACCTGGCTTCATGAATGTAGCGTGCAAATGGAATTCTTATTTACATGTTTTGCACATACTCGAAGTACTAGTAAGGTACACGTGCATTGCACACTTCAGATTTTGCAACCAAATTATGAATAAATACCACACTATAGCATGTAAGCTCTGAGTCATATATGCCTGATGTAGACGTTCGTTTAATTCTTATAGTTCATCTCATTCAAAATCAATTAGTTTTTATAAAAAAGCTAGGGCCTCTTGGATTCGTAGGATTTCCAAAAGGTGCGAATAGGAAAAACAGGGGATTATAGTGGAATGTCGTCTTGAATCCTACAGGATTGTATGAGTGTATGATTGTGCATAGAAAAAATGCAGAATTCTTTCAAAGAGGTTTGACTGGATGGGATGTTTCCTATGAAATCTAGTGCAAATGAATATATGGAAAAATTCCTATGGTTTACAATCCTACGAATCAAACAACCAAGATAGGAAAAATTCCTAAGGATTAGAATCCTCCAAAATTCCTTTGAGAATCCTTTGAATCAAAGAAGCCCTTATTCTATTTTATGATTCATGGAATTGTGCGTTGTAAAGCACGAAGTAAAAACAAATAATGGCAATTCAACTAGAAAAAGAGTTTGGGAAGTTATGATACGGAAGATTCTAGAACAAAAGAGAACAACTATTGTTTTGAGGTTTGTGCATTATGTTTAAGTTCAACCATGGAGTCTGCTAGATTGTGCATGTGGCAAAATCCGGTGGGGGGCTAGAAGATGGTGCGAGGGGCCGAGTGGAAGGAGACTATGATGGAATGCACAAGAGCGAGATCGATATTTAGAGAGATGGGGCGAGAACATGCGCTGTTGCGCGCAGTGGCGGAGCCATGAAAAATAAATGAGCTAGGGGGCCAAGCATTGCTAATCCTTTAGGAGGAGGGTCAATTCATGAACTTAAACCATTTTTAGCAGCAATTGTCTAATTATCCCTAGCCTCGATATATAGTGATCTTAGGGGGGGAGGGAAGGGCCCTTACTGCCCCCTGTCTTCGCCATTGTGCGTGCGTCTGAGAGATGAAGCGGAAGGCATGGATGATGAGAGGGGGACATTGGATATATAATTAATGTGGGTGTATTAGCTATATATATTAATCCTATATTGAGAGGTATAGATTGATCGATGTGGACATGGGAAAGAGGGTGAGACCTCACTGGATATATCGATTGATCGGTTTGTGTGAAAAATTATGAAATACCTAGCTATATACACACATACATAGAGGAACATCGATCATTGTGCATGCACGCGTGAGAGATAAAGAATGCCCGATATGATGGAGAGGGGGATGTGTGTGTGTGTGCCTTCATGGGAGACCGACCTTAAGAAAAAAATTGCATGTGTGTGATGGATAATGCCGACTGGTAGTGTGTGTGCATGCGTGCACGAGAGAAAGTTAGTGGTACAATTATAAAGAGAAGACGACTATGTGGGAGTAAAAGACTAGGTGAGGTCATGATCAATGTAAAGTTGAATTCAAATATTTGAATAAGAGATCCTGATGTTTGAAACCCATGCATGCATGAATATAACGGAGATCTGCGTGTTGTGGTTTGGAAATGAGCATGTTGTAATGTATACACATTGAACAAGGTCAGACTGATTTGAATTTGACATACCGATGGCAGACATCATTTGGCCACGTCGCATCTGTGCATGGACACACTATTCTAATTGGAGATGATGGGTGTCTTTCGCATCACATATCTATATCTATACCCGTATATATATATATATATATATATATATATATTATATTTTATATTTTTTTGTATTGTGTGTGAGTAACTTTAACTTTTAAAGATGGTCGTTGAATGAGGCGAATCCGGTGGTCCAAAGATGGCAAATTTGAGCACTACTGGCCATTGGATATCATCTAGATTCCACTAGATTTCGCCACATGTATAATCTAGAAGACTCCATGGTTGAACTTAAGCATAATGCACAAACATCAAAAGACAAGCACTTCTTCTTTGTTCTAGAATCTTCCGTATCAGAATTGCCCAAATGTTTTCCTACATGATTTGCCATTATTTGTTTTTATTTTATGTCTTACAACACACAATTCCATGAATCTTAAAATAGATTAGATTTCTTATAAGAACTAGATGATTTTGAATGAAATGAACTATAAGAATTAAACGAACATCTACGTCATGTATATATGACTCAAAGCTTACATGCTATAATGTGGTATTTATTCATAATTTGGTTGCCAAATCTCATGCGTGCAATGCACGTGTACTTTACTCTAGTCTAAATGGTGTTTGTGTGTGTGTTGTGCGTGTTGAGGTGCAAATTGCCTTTTTTGGGTGCACGTTAAGCTTGTTCTCCTGAAATTTCAAGCCGTGCCGTGTTATGCTGAAAATTCAAGCTAGCATCTCTGTCTATTGTGCTGGGAAACTTCCGCCTCTTCAACCCGTGCCTTGTTAGCCCAAAATATTTAAGATATATCTTTGTCTGGTTGTGCTCCGACAACTCCCTCCTTCTCAACGCGCGCCTTGCTATTCCGAAATTACAATGAGCGTGAAAATTCCCACCTCATGTGAAATCCTGACACGCGAAATGCCCGTGGTACCCCTGAACCAAAAGAACCACCTCAAATCGTTGGGGTACTTTTGTAACACCCCACATTTCAGACAAGCGCGTCCCTAAGCCATGGTTCCCCACTGCCATCCCATCCGCCCACCCATTCGTACACCGAGGCCGCGAAAACCCGGGACGAAACCCCACACCCTGCTCCATCCGCCAGCCAGTCAGAGCCTCTTCCCCAACGACGTCGTCCACAACAACACCTCGACGTCCCTCATCCACCGTACCGGATGAGGATCCGTCGTCGATCTCGTCGTCCCACCGGTTCAGCCACACCGTCCTCCACCTCCAAGGAGCTGCCCCGATGATCCCCTCATCTTTCGCGCCACCTCCATTTCCACACCGCCGTCTTCACCTTCACCATCAGAAGAGCATCATCATCACCGTTTCCTCGAATGAAGTTGCGGCCTAATCGGTACCACCAAAGAGGTTGTACACTAATCATCGCATTTTCTTCTTGATCCAATCTCATGGTGCTGCCGGCACTCGGTCCCGAGCCGACACGGCATGGCTCCATCCACGGCGGCGGCGCCGGCCACTTCCTCCACGGTGTCGCTCCCTCGGCGGCAACGTCCACATCAGTAGGAGTTGCTGCTGCTTTAGCTCTCGCTCATGATGCTGCTCTGCTCTTGCTTTCGGTCCCCTGCCTAGTCTACTCTTGCTATTGCTCTTGCTCACGCTGCTGCTCTCGCTCTTGCTCTTGCTTGCAATGCTGCTCCGATTTAGCTACACTTCAGTCGACTGAATCGGCTTTTGGGTCAGTCAATTTTCAGGGGGTGGGGGGGGGAGCTCACCGGGGTGAAGGAAGAACCAGCCGCAGCAGGGAGGAGGGCTCGCCGGAGAGGTACCCCACTATCTACCTTAGGGTTCAGGGTGGGGGCGGTGGTCGCCAGCGGTGGCGGGGCGTTGGCGGGGTAGTGGTGTGGGGATCGCCGGAGAAAAATCTCGGCACGGGGGGGCCTAGAGGGATGGCCGGGGCGGCGGCGGACCGACGGTGGGGAGTGTTTTCGGGGTGGGTGGGGCGGTGCACCGCCGGCCGAGGGCGGCAGGGTGCTGCTGTTTGGCCAGTGGTGGCTGGCGGCTCAGGGGGGTGGAGGTTGAAGATGAACCACAGGCCCTTGATTTCGTATCCAACAGCTGCAAAATCGACTGACCAGAGATGAAAAAGTCAGTCGACCGATGTGTAGCCTTGCCTTGCTAGTTCGTTCAATTTTGACAGCAAAATTCAGTTTCGACAGCAAAATTTAGTTTCGACGGTTAAGTTCAGTTTCGAAAGTTAAGTTCAGTTTTGACAGTTAAATGCAGTTTCGACAGTTAAGTTCGGAGATGAGCGGCTGATGTATTTTACATCTAGCACTTTGTGGTTATGTATTTTACATCATGTATTGGAGATGCTATTAGAATTCCACTCAGGTTAATGTTGTCTCTCTTGTCCTGCTTCAGCCTCGGCATCGTACAACTCACCGGAGCTGCTCCAACGATGAAACCCTCCATCACAGCGAAGCAGTACCTCGGGCTCCATCTCCAAATGCCTAAGATCTTCTTCCCCTCCTCTAACAGCCAAGTCAGCCGGAGCATCCTCACCGGCCAACCCAATGACACTGAGATCGACATGGCTTCGCCAAAGAGGTAGTACACTTGTTGCATCTCTTTTTTACTCTATTTGTTATATATATTGTCCACTGAGCACTCATAGTAATGGGAAATATGATTATTTTATCCTACTATATGACAAGCAGTGAGGTACCAGGCAACTTAGCTATCCGTGATGGACTCTCTTGAACGCCATCATTATTTATCTCTGCACGTTTGAGCTGTGCATTTGTCGATGGGCCTGGGAGTTGAGCTAGTATGGCAGTGGCCTGGGTCCAAAGTAATAGAAGTAGCACAAAAACATTTTTTTAGTGTAGGATTTTCCTTGCTCAAGCCTTCCTACTAGAATCGCCAGTGCTTGAAAGGAAAAGTGAATGAAAAACATAGGGATTGGAAAGTTTCCTATGGTACTACTTTTTATGAATTTGGTGCAAAGGAAAACTGTAGGATTTGTTCCTTTAGTGTCTCCTTGAAAGAAAAACCATAGGAATTCTAATTTCTACTTGTCCTCCTTTTGATATTCCTATTCATCAAGCAAAAGACTAAGAGATAGTAGCACAATAGCATTATAATCGTACATTTTCTTGTGGTTTGACTTAATCTCACCATGCTTTTTTGCATCATGTGATCTTCCAATTGTTGTGAATCAAACACCCAGATTGGCAGAAATCCTGTGTTTTTAAATTCTCTGTTTTGCACGTGCATTCCTATCCTATTCCTGTCTATTTCCTATCCCTGCATTGTTAGAACCCTCAAATTCAAACAAGCCCTTACTCAATTACTTCTGTTACAGATATGTGCCAAAGAAAACCTTGTGTGGTTTGTCCTGCTCCTGCGGCGCTGTGTTCCACCCCAGCTCAGCTGCTCCAACGATGGAAGGGTTCACCACAGCAGGGATCCGCTCTCCAGACTGTCTTTCGCCGCCTCAGATCTTCTTCCCCGCCACCGGCAGCCACGACAACTGCATTACCATCATCAACTGAGAAGATGACCTTGAGGACTACACGTGTCCGCAAGAGAGGTTGCACTCTTCCGTGTCTGCTTACGTTATGCGTCGCTTAATATGATGACATGCTACATTATCATCTTGTTCACCTATTAGACTCCGAGTGAGGTCCAAACTAAAGCTGAAACTTGAGTTTTTAAATGGTTGTGGTGTACATATTGGGGCAGCAATCAGTACTACCTGTCTACTATCTGGTTAATCTCGGGTGTCTACTATGAGTTTGATGTTGGGTGCAAACAAACATTAAAGGAGCCATTATCTGTATTTTTTATTAAAGCTATTATCTGCCTGCTATCATTGGTTTTGGGTCTATCCACAGTTTGCTACCATCACTCTGGATTTGTGCATGCACTCCTTACATAATCTCACTATGTTTTATTCCTATGCATGTCAGTTATTGTACACAATGGAACTGATCATGTAGAGCAAAAGAGACGAGCCTTGCGTGGCAATAAAATTTCATGCAGACGTCGTTCCATGGTGGGCGCAAAGGCAGCCCCCCCCTCCACCCATTTCGGATTGTAATCAATAGGAAGATAACTATTCTGAGGGGGATTCAGAAGGAGAAGACCACTCCTATTTACCCCATGAAGTCTTCGCTCTAACTTGGCATGTTGATGTTGGTAATATCATGCATATGGTGCCTTGCATTGTTACTATATACATTAAAGATGGCATCTGCTTAGTTTAGACATGCTTTGTGTCAATGCCATCTGTTTAGTTTCTTTATCATATATGTGAATCATGCAATGCCATCTTGTTTAGCCAGGCATCATATATGTAAATTTTGCAATGCCACCCTAGTTAGCCAGTCATCTTATATGTGAATTATATCATGGCATCATTTTTTATTACGTGTTATATTTGTCAACAATTTTAGTACATTCAATTACTCTTCCTGTGCATCAGCCATTCAGCACGGTCATGGAAAAATCTGGAGTGGAAACAAGGTCTTCAGAGTAGACAATGCTATCTGACGAAGCGCATGTCTTGCTGGTTACCGATAGCTCCTCAGAGGAGGATTCACAGACAGATGACCAGTCATATCACCCCCCCCCCCGAGGTGCATGCTCTAACTTGGCAGGGTTATGTTGCTCATATCGTGCGTATGGTATCTTGCATTGTTATGTCATTTGCTTAGTTTAGACATGCTTTGTGTGAATGCCACCTGTTTAGTGTCTAATTACCACATATGTGAATTATGCAATGCCATCTTGTTGCAAGACACTATATATGTGAATTATGCAATGTTATCTTGTTGCAAGGCATTATGTATGTGAATTATTCAATGCCATGCTGTTTAGGCAAGCGTCATATATGTGAATTATCCTTTTTTTGTATTTCTCATTGCTTTTGTCGACAATGTTTGTATACTCAACTGCTCTTCCTGTGCATCAGCCATTTGAATTGGTGATGGAGAAATCTGGAGTGAAAACAAGGTCTTCAGAGCAGTCAATGCTACCTGCTGAAGCAGATATCTTGCTGGTTACAGGTAGCTCTTTAGAGGAGGATTCAGAGGCATATGACCAGTACTATTATCCCCCTGAGGTGTATGCTCAAACTTGGCAGGGTTATATTACTCATATCATGCATATGTTGTATTGCAATGCTTAGTTTTTACATCATATACACAATATTGAATGCCATCTCATTAGTTGACACATCATATATGCGATTGCCCTCTGCTCACTTCCTTAGTATATAAATCATATATTTGAATTATGTCATGCCATGATGTTTACATAGACAGCATGTATCTGAATTATGGCATGCCAACCCATTTTCTAAAGACATAATATAGTTATATCATCTCATCCTGTTTACATAGTCATCATATTTTAAATTATGTCATTTTATCCATGAATTATATCATGCCATGATGTTTCCATCGACGGCATGTTTGTGATTTATGCCATGCCAACCACTTTAATAGACACATCATATAGTTATATCATATCATCCTGTTTACATAGTCATCATATTTTGAAGTATGTCATTCTATCTTGTTTAGTTAGCCATCATACATGTGAAATTGTGTCATGCTATCCTGTTTAATTAGCCATCATATATGTGAAATTATGTCTTGCTATTCTGTTTGGTTAGACAACATAAATGTGAATTATTTCATGCCCTTTTTTCTTCCCTACTATCCATTGCACCTGTCTATCTTACAATGTCTGTACATTCAATTACTTTTCTTGTTTATCAGCCATTTCAATTGGAGGGAGTGATGGCAGTATCTGTGGGAGTAAAAACACGGTCTTTAGAAAAGATCATGCTACCTGTCGATGCAGATAGAACCACGGTTGTAATTGCCCAAGAACCAGCCCCACCACATATAACCCACACTCATGCAGATTGTACCCCTACCCAGTTGGACAAAGAACCAGCTACACCCCTTCTAACCCCAACCCCAGCAGATAGACACCCAGTTCCCATTGACACAACACCGTCTCCACCACAGAGCAACCAAACACGAGTAGTTAGTAAGGCAACTGCAGTGCCCAAAGCATGAGGACCACCACTCTGAACCCCAAGTCAACGCTTAAAGCAGAAGAAGAATTGTTCTCAGGTCAGGTTCCGTAGCTATGGTTCATACTACTTTGCTCTTGCATCACCGTATTTACTCATACCAACTAATTTCAAATTTGAAGGATGCAATTGAAACTCCAATGGTGCAATAGGTATGTTTAAAACCTGTTTCTTCAACATGTTTGGCTGTTTTGTATTGTAACTTGCTCTATGTTGATTTCAGTTTCAATTGAATAAACAGTTATGTTCTCATGCCATGCACATTACAAGTGTTGTTATTGCTGTGTAGTCCCACACTTATATTCTGTCTATGTTGCTTTGTCTTAAATAGATATGATTCGAACTGTATCTATCTTGATTTGGCAACATAAACTAGAATGATGTAGACCATACAGTGACCATACTACATAGATATATGTTTGTTTCATGCTGTTATCCTGTCCACCTTACTACTGAACTGGTTTACCAAAATGAGTTTCATATACTACATTGTAAACCTGTGATGTGTTTGTTTGTTTCTCTTTTAGAATGCGGATAAAATATTGGAGAAGAGTACCCTGTTATGCAATGGTAAAGGACGTAATGCAGATAAGGTTCAAGATAGTGAGACATCCCTGTTGGTCTCCAAGAAAGCTGATAAAAACTATATTGAAGACACTGAGACAACCCCAAAGTCTTGTCTTGATGTAGTGTTCGAGTTACTGGCTGCTATTGCTTGCACCAGCTCTTTGAACTCGTTGCCTGAATCAGTTTGGCTTCTTGAGTCTCAACTTCAAGTTAAAAGACATCGATCAGATGTCATGCGATAGGAAGCCGAAGGACTGAGGAAGTCCCTGCAGAATTCAGATGCATACTTTCTGGTGCAACAACAAGTGATGGAGGACTTAAGCGCCAAACAAGAGAAAGTTAATAAGGTTGCTAAGCTTCTTGCCAGCATTATGGGTACCCATGATATTGTTTCTTGAGATCTTCTGAAGTGGTTTCAGTTCTGGACTTGTTTTGCTGTGGCGTTTATATGCTGCTGTGTTCCCTATATTTGCACTGGTGGCGAACTTTGATGCCCAGTGGATGTAATATGTGTAATAGCCGTGATAGCCTAGCGTAATTTGCTTGCTTATTTATTTCCTTATTGTCTTCTTTATTTCTTTGCTTGTAGGCAGGGTAGTTCTTTTTCCGCGGTTTGTTAGTGGCCGCAATAACTTATTTTTTAAAACTAGGCCCCAATAACCATGGGCTCCATATTTACTGTAGTTACCATTTCCCTCCTACGGGCCGTAGAAACAATGGGCCTTCTACGTGTCATAGACACAATGGGCCTTCTACGGGCCGTATCATCAATGGGCCTTGTACGGGCCATATGATTGGTTGGCCAAACATGGGCAAATAACAGACCGCATTATGGGCCGTAAACGGGCTAGAGTTGGAATCGTCTGTTCATGGGCCGACCTTAACGGGCCGTTGTTAATTGGCCGTATTTGATGACGCTATGAAAACGGCCCAACGTATTAATGGGCCACAAAACGGGCCGACTGTAACCTCAGGCTGAATTAGCCCACAAGAAGAAAGTGACGGTAATGGGCCGTAAGTAAAATGAATGCTGGAAATGAGCCCAAGAGTTAATGGGCTCTAAGAACGCCGAAAGATGACATGGGATGGAAATGTCCCAACGGAATAACGGGCCGTTAATGGGTATAAAGTGATACACTGTTCATTACGGGCCAGTTTCACCATGGTCCGTTAATGGGTATAAAGTGATACACTATTCACTGCGGGCGAGTTTCACCATGGGCCGTTAATGGGCCAAGAGTTAAAAAGGGCCTCATATGGGCCGAAAGACGTCATGGGCCATACATGGGCCAGAAGTGAAACAGGCTGGAATCATATTGGATGGCCCAGATGATGCTACTGGGCCTAATTCGGATAGGGCCTAACGGGCCTTGGGTTAGCGGGCTGTAAATGGGCTATATGCGAACATGCCGTTACAGGCTTTCCATGGGCCGGGCCGCCACCTTTGACCGACTCAAATGGGCTGGCCTTTTCACAAGAATGGGCCTCTATTGGGCCGTGCCATGTGTCAACGTATCATAGGAGTCTTCTGTCCAATGAGTGGATGACATCTATCCCAGCGATGAGCCGACACGTGTTTCCTCCAGCCAATGATGATTTTACACGTGGAAAATCCCCATTGGTCGGGGCTGTTAACGGGTTATCGGATCCAAAACCCGACCCGATAGCTTAACGGCGTTCTATTACGCTGGATGCCACGTGTCGATCACCCTTGACGAAAGCACTTCTGTGACACGCGATTTATCCTCATGGAAGTGGACACTTCCGTGATGATAATTTTGGTAATGTCATGGAACACTTCTATGATAGCACATGTATGACTATCTTGATTCTGTCATAAAATCGTCATGGATGTACATGCATGACAAAAAACGCGACCTGCTGTGACAAACACGTATCATCACGGAAGTGTATTTTTTTGTAGTAGATGGATGAGACGGTCGTAGGAGCGGCGCCAGCAAGGTGGACGACGGCGGGGATGAAGCGAGAGGACGGGATGCAAGGATCTCGGTCCGAAGCCGTGGATGAGAGAGGTCGGTCTCTTGTAATGGACGACGGCGTCAGGGTATCAGCTTCGGCATGGTGGAGGAGGACGGCGGTGGATGGGGTGGAGGATGGGGTGGAGAGGGTGTTTTGGCGCCCAAGGAGTATGAATGGGGGAAAAGGGAGGTAGAGAAGAAGGGGGAACCATGTATTCATGGTGCGCTTGTCTCAAATGCAAGGAAATTTACAAACTTAGCCCCTGTTTCAAACTTCCTACATCACAGCAATATTAGTCGGTTGGGGATAGGACGATAATCTCGCATACACCGAATATTTGCCGACGAGAGCTTGTTTTTGGCGCCCACCGTATATGAATATGAATCGGGGAGGGAGTCGATTTCGGCCGAGCACACACTGTGTTTTGACGCCCACCGTGTATGAATCCGGGCGAGAGGTGGTTACATCATGTTTGGGTGAAATTACAAACCTACCCCTATCGAAACCTATAGAAATCCAGTAGATAGGCTTTGCATGGCAGGGATAGGTAGTAGTAATTTCCATCATGCAGATTTTGGTTTCGGGCGGTTACTGCGACTTTCCCCGCTTTGTTCAAATTTTGCAGAGTGCACGTTTACCATGCCAACTAAATTCGAATCCCGTTTGTATTCTACTTTTTTTCGGGCGGGATCCATTTTCAATTGGAAATAAATTCTATATACATCATTTTTTATATATACTTTAAAAAGCACAACACCATTTATACATAAATATGGTTTACAAATGGCATGATCTCAGATTCATATGGTTGTATCCATCAATTTGGATTTTCAAATATTTGAAACCACTTTATGTTGAAATCCAATGTATGAATTCCTTGCTAATTGTCTCCAATTAATGTGTGTTTCATGCGGGTTTTTTTACTTTTCAAACATGTATAATGTGTTTCACACACACAACATATAGTGTAATCCCGTTTAGACATTAATTGAATATAAACCATGCATTGTTTGTAATTAAAGAATCTATGGATCACCAATATTGATAAACTATATAACATTACACGTGTGCCCAAATTCAAATGAATATGCATGTTTGATACACCAATTTGCGTTATGATATTATCGATGTCGTGATCTCCAGTTTAAATATTTGAATCCCCTTTAATCCAGATATTCGTCTCATACATCTATCACTATTGCTTATATATGACTATCTCTCTGGACCTATACGCGTTCATCATCTCTCGGGTATCTCTCGTGCTACCTGTATGTCGACAATGATCTTTTATCTTCGTAACACACTGACGGTACTCTCTCCCTCGACCTTCATCACTATATCTCTCTCTAAGTATATCTCGCTCCCTGCTATGTGTCTCTAACTATGATTCTCCATGTGGAATCTCTTTCTCTCACACAAACACAAAACTTTGTCTCTCGGGGTCTCATTTCTCTCTACTATTCCCATGTGTGCCACTCGCACACCCCTCATACAGAGATGTATTTCGCTCCTTAGATATGAGAACCTATGACTCTTCCTGATAAATATCTCTTTCTCACACACAAACACAAACTCTATCTCCCAGGGTCTCATATTTCTCCATTGTTCTCTTGTACGTTGCTCACACACACACTCTCTCTCCCTAGAGATATCTTGCATTCCCTCATATGTCTCTGTAGCTATCACTCTCGTTGTGAAATATCTTTCTCTCTCGCAGACACAAAACTCCGTCTCTCGGGATCTCGTTTCTCTCTGATATCTGTTTGTATGTGACTCACATGCACCCTCTCTCTATCTCTCTCACACCCACACACATAACTCAGCCATCTAATCCACTCGACTCCTATCTCTAACGCACACTAGCTAGCATCTTTATCTTTCTATTTATCTGTTTCTCCATCAACCTTGTTTCTCGCCCTCACTCTTGCTTCCTATCACGCACACTACATATGTTTCTCTCTACATGCAGTCAAGTGCCCTCCTTTTATATTTCTCTCTCACACACATATATAACTTCACCCTTTGAACCACCCGGCGGTCATCTCCAACACTCAAACTAGCGGATGTCCCTCTAGCTAGCATCTCCATCTCTATATCTATCTGTAGTTTCTCCGTCAACATTTCTTTCTCGCACGGAGTCTTGCTTCCTATCACCCACACTATATATGTCTCTCCATACATATGCATTTATATGTTGATCTCTTTTGCACAATAATTGTGCCTCACTCCCTCTGCTCGCCATAGATGCATGCTCCAGCCCACGCCACTAGCTCTTAAAGACAAAAACACATGCTCAATTGTCAGGCCTTCTTCCCTGCATTGTCACATGCATGCATATTGTCATACCGATCCGTCTCTCCCATGTCGATGATCTTATGACTTATGTCTTCTTTCTTTTATCTCAATCATGCGCGCGCGCACACACACACATCCCACGTATACATGTATACCTCTCACACATGCACGTTCAAGGTCTCTATGTCTCCATACGTAGTTAATTACCCTCAACCCGAACGCCACATCGAATCGTTCTCCTCTTGTGTGCACATAACTTCCGCCTGGATGGGTAAAACACACACTCACACTTAACAATCTCCTTCTAGCTACCCCCCTCTCACTCTCCCCCTATATCCCCGAAACCAATAAGACCATCCCTTTGTTTAATTCCCGCCTACATGCACCATCAATATATAGTAGTCTTCATTGGTGTCTCTCGAACAAACACATTCTCTCGATGTCGACTCCTCTCATGCACACAAACCTTCTCTTCCCTCTCTACGGGCATTTTCTCTCTCGCACCCCATCGTTGGTGGCCTCTGCCATACACATCACCTCTCTATGATGAAGCCATGCACACTTAAATTACATCCACCACCGAGGACCCCGTGACACACACACACACACACACACACACACAAACACAAACACACGCACGCACGCACAC
>NC_057813.1:200717315-200736342 GCF_018294505.1 Triticum aestivum
TCACACACACACACGCGCGCGCGCGCACACACACACACACCCCACACACACTAAGACTCCATCTCACACACACATGCTCTAGGCGGAACATTTGTTCCTACCACCCTTCATCCAACCTTACCCGTATGATAAACAATCACCTTAATTTACTTGTATAACATGGAAAAATTCCACTTTACTTTAGTAGTCAGCAAACTTAACATCTGTACCCTTATAAAAAACGAGTTGGCGATGATGGTGTGCCTGCCATCTTGTAATATAGACCGTGCGATCTATATCTGATGAATAGAAAGCAAACTATGATAATTTTACAAAAGATACCCGCACCTCTCTCCACATCCTTATCTCCCACAACCTCATTGCTTAGCAATTAAAAAAGGAAGTCTCTGGAACAATCTAGCATGGTGGCCGCTGCTGCCTGCCGGCGTCGTCCATCCCCATGCCTCCGCCCATTCCGACCACCAGTCAGCACCACGCTCCACTCCTCCTCACCTTATCTCTCATCTTTCATTTTTTTCGATTACATTCTCGAGATACCAGTTTTCCGATAAAATTCTCGAGATATCATTAGTTGTTACACATGGGATTACTCCTGCATGGGTCAATCACAACAGGTGTTTTGAAAAAAATGCATATTGATGTTCCGTGCAATGCACGAGCATCTTTCTTGTAATTATATAACGCAAATCACGAGCAGGAAGTGACATTTTTTTACACAACCACGTTAACATGGCCACGTAAATCACTAGCAAAAGTAAATACCTTTATACTTATATCCCGATGCAAAAGGTTGAGTACATGTCCGAAGAGTAGAGTCACACACACGCACTCTGTTTCTCAGAATCTCACACACACACACACCAGTTACATGACGCCCACTTAAGCAGATACGTATGCTACAATTTGTGCACCTGCGGGTACACGTGATGCTGCGCATTTATTTAAGCCGGACAGCGAACCCAAACAGTAGCTGCATTCATTCCCCTCCCGCCGCCTCTTCTCTGGTCGCCGTCGCCCGGTAGCCATGGCCCAGCCGAAGGTAACAACATACGCCATACTCCTGCCGAGCGACGCTTTAATATGGAAATTTTAGTGGTCATGCATGCATCTTTTTGTGCTAGCACTCCTATATAAGGGTTGACAGGTCGCTTCCCGCGGACGTGCGCGGGCGGTGGAAGAGGAAGGAGAAGGGAAGCGGGCTGTGGAGTAACGTTTTTTTCCATAATTTCCTAGGAAACTGAGTGCAATAATTGAGTAGTTTTGCAAACTACCAGTACTACACCTGAAACGGTTCAAAACCTATACTCCCTTGCCAGCGCACGCTTCCCGCGTGAAATGGTCAGCGTCGCCCTGGAGAGTCAGTGCCGCAATAATGGCCGGCCAGAGCGGAGACACCTCTCACTGGCGCCCGCTTTGAAGTGGCGCGACGGCCGAGAGAGCGTCGCTTCCCGGTGCACGCGACTGCTCTGCGTCGAGACTGGCCATAGGCCCTGTTTGGATCCATGGGTTAGAGTTAGGTTGAGCTAGTTGGGGCTCAAATAGCCCTAAAGTATCCAAGCATGAGGGTTTAAATTGGAGCAAGTTGCACCGAACCCACCGAAAAAAACTATCCCACCCAAGAGGTGCTAACTGGAGATAGTTCTCATTGGGACCACTGAAAAATCACTTTTCTCTCTCCATCAAGTGCATTTATTGTCAATCTAACCATGTCACCCAAACACCTCTTTGGCTACAGTTAGTTCAGGGTTAGTCATGAGTTAGTCTAACCTCTAGCTAAGTTAGAGTATCAAACAGGAGCAGTATAGGACATGCAAGTTGCTCAAAGCATACAGTCAAATTCGTACGTGAAAGGATTCTTTTCTTTTTGAAAACGGAACGTGAAAGGAATTTTTTTAGAATGCTCTTTTCATGTCGCTAACATGTGATGAGTTAACCGACCTCAATAGACGGCAAAAACGCCAGCCCACCGCACTTTGAGAGAGACGAGGAGGGAGAAGCGATACAGGCTGCTGGATTACTAGAGATAGGTGTCGCATGGAAGCCAAGAAATATGGTGATAGAGTGGGTTAGCCATGTACTAGTATGATGTAACTACACTAGGCTGCCGTGTTTCGTACTCTTCCAGTCCACTGTGGAGATGATTGGTTGATTTTATATCGCTGAATAATATTAAATTTTATGAGTGCAGATGCTCCACCACGAGGTTCCTTGCTCCTTCTCGGTCATCGGGAATCTATGTTCTTCCACTCTATTTTTTTTACGTGAGCTTTGTTCATCCTTTTGCCAACACGCGAGACATCTAGCATCAAGGTGCACGTGTTATGCAAGGATCGTTGCATCTATATGAAGAACACGTGGGACTGGAACTACGAGACGAACATGTACCCAGGAGTGGACGTACAAACCTGAGTAATGTAGCACAGTAAGTGAAGTAGAAAGGCACAAATGGTATGAACATGCGTGGCATATAGGGTGTGTTTGGTTGCGTTCTCGTCTCAGCATAGTTGTTCCCTCTTCATGCATGCTCAACTCAACACCCCTCTTCATGCATGCTCTCTTCATGCATGCTTCTAGTGTATTTGTGCTAAACTAGTGTGGACTCATGCACCCTCCATACACTGTACCAAACACCCAAAAGTGGGTCGAGAAGGGAACTCTTGGGCGGCATTTGTCTCTTACTACGTACTACCACTAAATGTTGTACGTGCAATGCACGGTGATGTTATGGAGTACGTGCCTAAGTACTCTACTACTACTATACTAGTTGGAGGCACATATTAACTTTTATATTCGTTTACGTGTAGGCCCCGAGACCTTCCAACTAGACGTGTCTTTCTCTCCAGGTCGCACTTTGTATCGTTCATACCACTAAGTACTACTACATGTAGTCTCCAACCCAGAAGTGGAAGAAATGGAGACGCTCTACCACGTTGTTTGTTTTTGCGCTGGGCTCTACCATGATGTTCATGTCCCACTCCTTTCGCTGACGTGTGGGACATCCAGCACGTGCCGTGTTTGGCACTCTTCGTCGTAAGAGCTAAAATGCTAGCATTCATCAGAAATAAAAAATAATTATAAATCACCAGTGATACTATTTTTTTGAGAACCAATCAGCAGTGATACTATGCCACGTGGTTTCCTTGCTCCTCGATACCGGAAAGAATACTTCCGTTTGCCAACATGTGGGATGTCGACCATCCTGGTCCACTTGCCATGCACGCAGAACTCCAAGGGAGAGTCACCCCGGTTGTCGCGCCGCAGTAACAATGACTAATGAGCCGTCAAATCACAGGCCCACTTCCCACTTTGAAGTTGCTCGGAAAAAGGAACCATCATGACTTCGTTGAATTCCGCTTCTTGAAGAAAACTACTGTACTAGCAGTACTGCTAGCTACAGTAGTTACTCCAACAGAGGCCTCCTTTCGTTCATAGGATAGGAATTTTATAGGAACATGAAAATCATAGGAAGTGAAATGACATGCATCTCAATTCCTATAGAGAAAGCGATGCCATTTGATGCATAGGATAGGAATTTTTTCATCTAGTCTAGGCTAATGTACTGGTAATTTGCTCTAAAAACTACAGTAGTAACTAGTAGTACTGGTACATGCTCGTACTCAGACACAGACACACACACACTAACTACTAGTACTACTACTTCTCACATGCTGGCCAGACGTCGTCGTTCACCTTCCCGGCTTTGTCGGCGACACCCCACCATGCCTGGATCTCTGCCGACCTCTCCACAGCAGCGCGTGCGTCCTCTTCTTTCTTGCGGTGGTGGGCTTCTCTTTTCTGGAGTGCTTTCTAAATTTTCTGCTCCCTCTGTGCGGCTTTGGCCATCTCTTGCTCTACCGCCCATTCGTCCTTGGCATCTTCAAATTCCTCCCACATAGGTGTGAGGTCGTGAGCAGCGATGAACTCGGCACGGCGGAATGCCATCGCTTCCCTACCATTTTGTGTGCGGTCGTGGGCGGTGAGGAACTCGGCGCAGAGGGATGCCATCGCTGCCTTACCGGTTAGTGTGCAGTGCGGAGGCATGAACGACGCTTGGTGAGATCTCTGGGGTGGAGTGGCCGGACAACCGTATAGTGCATTGGTTTGTCAAGAGCTCAAGGAAAGAAGACGAAGGAAATTTGCATTCCCCTTCAATCCTGGTCATTTATTACCGAGTAAAATGCATTGGCGGTCATCGAACTTGTCTTGGTAGCTCACTTTGATCATTGTATACGAGATATGGTGATTATACGGTCACTAGCTCAGCGTATAGCTGCGTATTTGTCTGGTTGACCAGTTAAACAGTCCGCATGCGCCTCATCAGCTCGTGTTCTTTATCTATCTACGCGGGCCTACCTGTCAATGGAGAAAGAAATACTGTATAAACCAAAATTATGCGTATGTGGGGAATCAAACCACAGACTCATTGCTGCAACGCACCCTCGTCAGCCAAATGAAAATGAAATACTTCGCGTCAGACACTCACGCTCATGCTGTCAAAGCATGCTAGTGCATGCACGTCGCCCTCTAAATCAAAGTCCTGCTCATGGCGCAACACAAACGGCGAGCCCATCACCTGCGCGCCCCGGTGGTGCCTGACATTATTGTTTAGACGTTTGATGGAGGCCTACGCGAACGCCGAGCATGTATTCACCTGGCTCAACACCAACGGTCATACTCGGAGCGCCTTGCTCATGTATATCGTCCATCACAACGACAATCTATAAAACAGCCTAGCTAGAGAGGGTACTATGGTACAGAGTGTGTACTATCGTGAGCGACCGATCTTAGTGCCACTGCACACGAGTGTGTGTCTGATCAATTCGTCCATTATTCGTAAGTTATGCATGGTTGTGTGGTGTCTCATGGTGGTCATCGAAGGCTAGTTGGCAACAAGAGCGGTTGTCAGTACGTGCCGCATATGCTTCAAAGGCTCGTCATCCATGAGTTCACACTTTACCACCACGCCAGCGTCTGACCGCCCTGGCCTACCGAAACCCATTCCATCGCTAGCGCGCACTTCCCGCCTGAAACGGTCACCGTCTCTCTAGAACATCAATGCCACATTCACCGGACTTAACTGCAGGTGCAATTGGTGTGTCACTGACATGTGGGCTAGATGCCCGTTGGGCCCACATGTCAGTAACCCAACACATCTGCAGTTAAGTCACTGAAGTAGCGTCCGCTTTCATGCCCGACAAACCTACTCGGGCGCCAGTTGTCCATCCATCTGCCGTGGCTCATTGCCATTCGCCCGCTATATTAACTTGAGCCCCATCTCCTAGCCATAGCCAAGGACCAACACTTATTTTCCTCCGGTCCCTTCCTTATGTCGGCACCACTCCAACCATGGCCTCCTGGCGCTCTGAAGCTCTCTTGGACGTACTGTTGCAGGGGCAGATGAGGGACATCAGCGGCTCCGCTTCGGGCGCGCTTCAAAGCTCTCTTCGACGTACTGTCGCAGGAGCAAACGAAGGAGATCGTCGGCACCCCCCTGGCCGCCCTCCGCCGCCATGACCACGAAGCTGGCGCGTGTGCGCGGGCGCAGCCGCCAGAGAGGAAGAGTAGTACACGGTAGGTCGCCACCGCTCTGGTCCCAGGAAGGCCACCGCTACTCCACTCAGTTGACACCAAGCTTGGTGGGGTAAACATCGGCGGCTGATTAGCCGCTCGACGGCGACGTGGAGGCGGAAATCTTCAGAACCTTGTGCTTCGGAGGAGGAGGTTATCGAGGCTGATGAGGAGGAGGCAAAGGCAATGGCTGGCTTTCTCGGGTTCATGACCAGACATGGTGGTCGGGCACCGGCGATCGTTTAGATTAGGTTTACAGTAGGTTTTAGTACGGTTTGTGCGAAATATGTAATCAATTTCGTCCTATTTGTAGGAAAAGTTTTCGAAATGTAATGAATTTCATCTGGTTAATTTGAAATTTGCTTTGTTTGCATGAATTTCATCTGGTTAGTTCATATAGTTGTCGAAAGGTATGCCGGCAGCATCGGATGGCATCCATCAGTGTCCTCAGACAGATGCCGGTGTAAATTTGTGGGCTAGCGCTGGAGATGCCCTAACTATCATGCTATAATCGCTAACAGTGCTCCATTATTTGGCAGGGAACAGCTATCCCTCGAGCAAAATCAGATCCGCCGGTGTTTCGCACTCCTCCCGCATAAGAGTGTAAACTCTTGGTTACATAAAAATGGAGCAAGTGGACGGCACTGTAGCACGTCATATCAGTCAAACTAGCCCGCCTAATGAGCGGGAAAGCACCGCCCTTGTCATTTTGTTCTGGATTTCTATCGATCGATCGCGCGAAAATGTTACGCTTTGCAAGTTCTAAAGGAAAAGGCGGCACACTTACGACTCATACGCGTCGCACCCCCGATAGTCCGGCTCGCACGCCGCTCACCAGAGGGGACACGCGTTGTCTTGCAATTTCACTGACATGTGGGACTGTAATTGAATAAACCATCGATAGCCAAAATCTAATCGCTCGACGGGCGTCGGCTAAGAAGAGAGAAACAGGGGAGGGAGAAGAGATTGCCCGCCCGCCGTGCACGGACTCCAAGAAATATATGGTGATAATGTGAGGTGGGCCATGCTGGAGTCCGGACCGCTTCCGGAGCCCGCTCTGACCGCCCTGGCCCCTCAAGATGCCAGCTGCCCGTCGCATGCATGCATAGCTAGTACTAAAAAACTGGGTTATAAGCCCGCTTATGTGGAGGAGCGAGAGACATTGACAAAGTCAAGGAGTGGGCTCTGCAAGATCCCGTCTCTACACGTGCTCCTAGGTATAAAAATAATAATTCTAAAAAAGGCATAAAAACAATTGTGTCTAAAAAAAGAAAGGTAAAAAACATTTGAGAGGAAATAGATAGAGAGAAAGTGAGAAAAAGTTGTAACCTTATAGCCAACCTTATAGTCAACAGTATGGTAGCATTACATGAGGAATGAGGGAGTGATGCACATGCCAAGTTCACCGGGCTGCCGTGTTTCACACTCCTCCGTCATAACAGTGGAGACAATAGCTTTCATCAAAAATAAACAATGAATACGCGTTTCTCATCCTCTATATCAGAAAGAATACTGTCATTTGCCGACATGTGGGACGTCGACCATCCTGGTCCACCTGCCATGCACAAAATTATCCTGGTCTACCCCGGTCCTATCGTAGGCCCAACCTTTCCCACTGTAAGTTGTTCGGACGAAGGAACCATCATGACTTTGTTGAATTCCACTTCTTCAAGAAAACTTACTGTACCCTCAATACTGCTATCACACGCGAAGACTGGACGGCACTGTACCACGTCATATCACTGAAACCCACTTGGCCAAACTAGCCCGCCTAGGTCATCTGTTTTGGAACAGAGGGAGTACATCTCTGCACTGCTATGATTTTGTGTTGTACATCTCTGTACTTTTGCTACGATTTTCCTCCCCATGAACCAAATGAGGCATGAATGTATCCGTGTCGACTATTGTCTGATCGATCGCTAAGCCTGCAATTTTAGGAGCTAGGGCTATTGGTCAATCGATGACGGATAAGTATAAGCGTACCACGAGCTCATCAGCCCCAACATTTCTCTTTGGTGAGTGTTTTGCAAGTACTATAGCTCGCACAGTAGGTAGCCTACTAACACCAAGAATCATCAAACAAGCCCTGCTGATATGATAAATAGTTCAAATTACATCTAAGCATGCCATATATTACATCAAAAGCTGGTGATGATACATCTATTTCCATAACCCGGAGCGGGTTCGCATGATTCACTATCAAACAAAAGTAGCAAGTACCGCCCACACAAGATAGTGCACTAGCCCTAAGATGGTTTGATAACAGCATCGTTCTGGTAATTAAACACATGGCAATGCAAACTACCCTGAAGGATTAGCGTGACCAACTATTTCTTGTCATCGATCTCTCGGGCAATGACCACAGCACGGACAGCGGCATGGGAATCGATCTCTGGGGGGATGTCCATAGGACTGACCGCGACATCAGAATCGATCTCTAGAGCGATGTCCATAGGATGGATAGCGGCATCGGAATCAATCTCCAAGGCGATGCCAACAGGACGGACCGCGACATCCAAAACGATCTCTGGGGCGTTGTCCACAGGACGGGCCGCGACATCGGAATCATCAAGGACGTCCACCGGCACCTGAACAACCCTAACATATTAGCAAGCACATTGCAAATAATCAAAAACCACAACTATGGTAATAAGCCATTATGTTTTACCTTGTGCAGCTCACCGGGGGATCTCATCACTCCGGGGGCCATCTCCTCGTCCTCGATGGGGGCCATCACCTTGCCAGGGGAGTACTGCTTCTCAACAGCGACTATCTCCTCAAACTCGGTCTTGACCCTCGCATGGGTGGCAATTAGAGTTTCTAGGGTAGGCACGGTGGGGCCCTTGCTGTTCTTCCAACTTTCTTTGAGGAGTTCGTCCGCCAACGTTGTCAACTCTTTTGCCAGTGCTTGTTTCTTGGAGTTCTTCGTCTCCATGGGTTGGCCCGCCAACATGGTCAACTCGTTGGTCGGTGCTCGCTTCCTAGAGATCGCTGTCTCCAGTGGGTTGTCCACCGGCAACTCTTTGCCTAGTGCTCCAGGATCCATCAATGAACTGACAAACAAAAAGAAATCGAAAGGAAACCACAATCGCAATGAAAATGGGAAAAGAATAGGCTATGAGAATCGGTCGGTGCTTCGCAAAAAGAAGATTCTTGGAATGAAAATATAGCAGCATAACTGATTCACCCACCTTTCCTTCCTCGGTACAGAAGAAAAATGGCAGAAGTGAGTAGCCTGGAGTGAGGTTTTCTTCAAGAAAGGGAAGAAAGGGCTTCAACCAGCGTTCCAGTGAAATGATGGTTGCTTCGTCCAGTCCGACTTGGAGGCCACCTTACCACTGCTGGTAAAGGTGTGGGTTTTGGGATATGACGGGTCATGACGGCCACACCGGGGTGATAGGTGAGTCTTGACTGTAGCACCTCGCTGTGATTTGGTGGATGGCACGCGGGCCCAGATGCTTTGATGTCCCGCATGTAGATAGAGCGGCTAGTCATATAGGAGTGCTCAATATTGTGCACCGTGACCAAGGCGGAGAATAAAACAAGAGAACTACGTAATTAATGCATGAGTTTAATTAGGGTAGTTCTGTAAAGTATGATATACATTCCTCCAATCTCAAAATGCCTTGGTTTATGAGATTTGAGATTTGATCCCTATAAACTGGAAGGGAGGGAGTACTGCACGCGGTGTAGTCTAGTCACTTGTTGAAATCTCTAGAAAGGCAAATACTCCTTTCTGGTTTACAGGACATACTAGTCCCTCCGTCTAGGTGTGTAATTCATCTTACGAAAACCAAATAGTCCCAAAACACTTAGGCGCGGTGCATTAACTTCTACCTTGTTTCTTGTTTCTTGACATATCAACCAATAAGAGATGAGAGGTGTGCATGCTTTTAATGACTTGAGACTAGCAAACACGACATGCAGTGGCTAGTTCATTGCATGCAATGCTATTAATTAGCAAATAAACATTGGTGACCCCTGGAGGAAAGGGTGCTAAGTGCGTGGACCTATGTAGAATGAGTATCAACCAATGGATGATGGAATTTAATTGTTAAACAATTCAATGAGGGAAGCTCAGCTACAAATTAAATGACTTACTCACCTAGACAGAGGGAGTAGCAAGTACTAGTACTACTACAATAGTGGGCTCAAATAGCAATTTTGTCTCATGCAAGAGCCTGGCTACTATCTGCGTGCTCCAAGGCACCGCACCACGCGAGCATTCACAACTGCCACGTTCGGGTTGCGCTTGGCACTTCGCCTCTTCGAGAAGACGAACAATGATGTTACTCCTACTTCTACGGTATCGAATCCACTGCTGCATGTCCGTCCACCTCGTGCGGGAGGGATAGCGTGTAGTGAAAGCTTATACTTACTGCTCCTGCCTTTGCGTCTATGTCGGGTGGGCCAAACAGGTGGTTGGCCCTCGTGTCATGCAGCCAAAGGCAGGTGCAGTTAAGGCACTGGAGCTCAGTCCGCGAGGGAGAGAGTGTTGTAGTAATCAAACTTCTCGGTCTTGTACGAGTTGATGCGACACATCAAAGCACTGCACTCGATATAAGTCTTTTTACACATTTCAAATGGACTACAACATATGGATGTATGTAGACATATTCTGCTTCGTATGTAGTCACTTGTTACAATCTCTGAAAAGACTTATATTTGGAAATGGAGGGAGTACAACGCATGCCTGCATGCCGTGACTTTCCTTTTGATACTTGCATGTGTTGATTTGATGCACCTTGCCAAATTTTGACTATAAATTTGACTAACCAAATTTTCATGCATGTCACAAAAAATTATGGGGCTGTTTGGATTGTGACTATGTTTGTCTTATGTTGCCACATTATTTTTCCCACACTTGCCACACTTGCCTAACTTGTGTTGCTCAAATTGTTAGACACACTTTGTCTTGCCTAAGGGAATCTTGCCACAATTTTTCTGTCTATGACATGTGGGGTTCACTGCTAATAAAGAAATTCTTGTCTTAGGTGTGGCTAATAAAAAACACTTATATTTAGGAACGGAGGGAGTAGAAAATATAAATAATAATGCATGTTGGGGCAACCCACGTTTCCGCTAATTTTAGCCGTGTGCTTGTTCACAACTTTTACGAGGGGGTAGTTGTTCATTTAATGGAGGGACTTGTAGTACCAGACTTGAACAATACAAAGTGTGACCTAGCACACAGTAACACCACCTGGAACAAGCGGCTAGCTATCTCAAAAAACAATCAACAACTAAAAAAACCGTGACCTGGCATGTAGTACACAATTTTAAACAATTGTTTTGATGGAGCGAAAAAAGGAAAACTACCCCACTATGTATATATAGTCTAGAGCCTCCGCGCTTGCTTGCTAGGGTTGCTCTATGCACACACTCTCATCCTCTCCAGATCTAAACAAGATAGGGGTGTTAACACTGTCTTTCTCCCTTCCAAAAACACTGTCTTTCTATGCTCACCGCTGGTTACAGATCCGGATGTACCCCCCTCTGCTAGTGAAGGGGAGGAGGGGCAGTGTTTAGGCCATCGTCGACAGCGAGGGAGGAGACCCACTGTCGGCCACACCGTTATCTCTGGACGAGCGCCGGCGCGAGAGGTCCTCTGATCCCTTCGTCATTTCCTATGGGCGGATCCGGCCTCCCGCCGCCCACCTATCCACATCCCGACGACCTTCAGGTATATCTTCGTCCAAAACCGCCTTAGCTCTACTTCCCCAGCTCGCTACGTCGCCGCATGTGCATCATTTTCTAACTCTCAGCCCCTCTCGATCGGATGGTCCAACGTCACCTATTTTTGTCTTATATTATTAGAGGTGTAGCTACTTCATGGAGTCGAATCTTGTACTCCCTCCATCCGGAAATACTTGTCATAGAAATGGATGTATCTAGATGTATTTTAGTTCTAGACACATCCATTTTGATGACAAGTAATTTCGGACGGAGGGAGTACTTGGTTCAAACAAGAAATAAAGTTGGGGTGGGGGAATTTAGTATGTACATCGAACTTGGTACAAACATGAAGGAAAGGGGGTGAAAGTAGTATAGACTGGTCATCCAACCGGTCTCTTGGTCGAAAAGGGAAATTTAGGGGTAACGATGTACATGGTGGTATGACCAGGACTAGATTTTCTATCCACTCATAGGAGTAGGTGGCTAGAGTGAACAAAAATGGGACCAACCCAGATATGTTTCTTGGATGTTTGTTTCTCGGGGCAACAAACTATGAATCACCACTTTATGCCCCTATTTATGTACATGGTGCTGGACTGCTAGTGCACCCACTGTCCCGTGCCCTTATACCAAATATTTAGCTGTTCTTAATCTAATGTCCCTAGTAAAAATGAAGCCATGCCACTGCCATAAGCCATGACAAGTTTAGCCAAATGTTTTTATCTGTAATTGTTTGAGACTCTGATTGTTTCCTCTGTACCTTTTTGTGCAAATAGGGATATCCAATTCACCTGGTTGCTGTTGTGACCTTTTGGTGCACTGCACAAAACTCTTCTTAAAAGAAGTGACTATTGTGCTGTTTAACTGGAATGTCAGAATGGAACAGTTGGTTCATTTCAGTGGAACTACACAAAGGGAGATCTGTGTTCCAATCCTCATCATCCATATTGGCGCCGTAACCTTCCTTTAGGTAAGAATGATATTTAATGCATGGGTTCATCTCTATTTTCTGACTGCCATGAGAAAATAATGCTATTTTTTACTATTACACTTGTACTCCCTCACTGACAAAACCAATTCTGAAATAGAAAGCCAATCATGTACTTGGTTTCACCAACTGGTGAGGATAAAGAGAAACAGAGCATGAAGAGGAGGAAGAAGAAGAATAAACAGTGCCAAGGCGATCTTGTGGAAGCCAGAGGCCTCAGTCAAGGCCATTCAAGGGCTCCGGCAACGACTAACTTACATGTGAGAGGATCCTCCAGGGAGCCCTTCCACTTCTGCTGTCTCACTTAAGTACCACTAATTTATTGCTGCCTAATTTTCCTGTCGGAGTTAAACAAATCTTTAGTAGGACCCTATGCTGAATCATGTACGTGTGTATGTTTGTTTATGGAGGTGAATCATGTGGTGGAGCAGGGAGGGAATATTATTAGTGTCATGACATAATAGTGCTATTATTTTGCATGTCAATTTATTCCCATTGGTTCAATGAGGCAATGTTTTGCGTATTGTCCATCATGAATTTGATGCTACTATTAGAGTAATATGCTAATGTCTTCCTATCCTTTCTCACTAAGCTAATGAAGGTTTCACCTTGTTCCTACTTGTGCAAACAAGGATCATGTTGTGCCAATCATACATTTTAGTGGAACTAGAGAAGACAATACAATGAACTGTATCCCAGCCAGTGCTTTAACTCTGCTGGAAGTTCTTGATAATCTTTCGATAGAACCTCAGCACTGGTAAACAAGAGTGATTTCAACCATACATTTGAAGTGCACAAAAATATATACTATTGAGTGATTCTAGTGAGTGCTTTATCATCTCTTATGGGACTACATGAATAAGCTTTTTTTTCTCAGCTTGGTACGGGCCTAAGGCCTTCATCCATATTAGTTTGTTGTCATCTCTATTTGTATCGTGCTACTATCATGAGAAACTCCTTTATCTTTGCACGTTAAAGTTTTGCAACCTATGATAAATGGCAATGCTTTGAGTGTTGAGATAATTGGCACTGATAAAATAAACTAGTACCTTTCTTTAAGAAAGACTACTACGTTGCTAACTTTACCCATTAAGATAATGAGGGTGCTTCTATTTGTTAGTGTATGTTTCATAAACTAGTCCCACTATTACAGTAATCTCACTCTCTCAATATATGTGCCAACAGGGATGCTCGATTTTGATGGAATTGCACAAAAACTTTGGGTGCTTTATTGCCTCGACAGCTTCCGTCCTTTCCTATCAGTCGCTAATCTCGGCTTGCTTTCTTCCTTCGCTGTCAGTCGCTTTGCTTATCTCGGCTTCCAGTCAAAGGAAATAGTAATTGATATGCTACCTCACACAGGTTGGTACTGGTCTTTATCCTGATTATTGTGCTTGTCATGTATTTGTAATTTGGTATTGTGCTAATGTTTGCCCATTTTATAAAGGAGTAACTTGGAGCCTGAACTCGCAGGCAAATCATTGCATTCGGTGATTTCAGTAGAACTGCACAAAATGATCAGGTTGACAGATACTTATGCTGCTGCTATGTACTCCAAAGTTCACTCAGACAAGCATCGATATTGACAAGAAGTGCCTATATTCATTCGAGTATCAACCAGCGTCAACCAGTTGTCAAACTCCCAAGTATTAGGAGAGTGAACGCCAAAAATATTGCTTGGTGCATATCCCAGAAGAACACAATCCAGTCTTTGGTCCCAACTTGGCCTTATGGTTAACGA
The DNA here is from genome assembly GCF_018294505.1 of Triticum aestivum. NCBI lineage: Eukaryota > Viridiplantae > Streptophyta > Magnoliopsida > Poales > Poaceae > Triticum > Triticum aestivum. The sequence goes on from NC_057813.1 coordinate 200,731,289, forward strand.
CAGATATTGTAGCGAACTGTATATCATAGAGTCTAAAGATTCCAGACAAGTTGGTTGACGCGTATATTCATCTGGCACTTAATCAGTCTGCACACCAGGGATGCTCCATTTCAGTTGAACTGCACAAAAAATTTGGGTGGTTCATTTTCTCAACCGCCTCCTTTCTTGTCTACAATGTAGAATTTTGGTGAGCTACAGGACCAAGATGAGCCAGTAAACTAGTTGGATGAAATTAGTGGCCAAGTTGCTCAAACCCCGCTCGGCACGAGGCCACTATTTGAGGATAAACCTACAAGCAAAGTTCAGATTGTCTGTGCTGCCTCTTATGTACTCGAAAGTTTACTCATACAAGAATTAATTTTAGCAAGAAGTACCTTCGACAGAACACCATTTACCAGTCTGTACCCTAGGTAATTAAAGTTCGTCCATGGATCATATTGGTTGTGATCTCAATCATTTGGATGCATAAACATACTAAACATGTGTATATCTGAATCTTTTTGTGGATTATGTATGAATATTGCCGTGTGATCTATCAATCATTTGGATGCTTAGATATGCTGAGCTTGTGTATATATGAATCTTTTGAGTTGTTGATAGTGAATGTTGGCTATGAATATGAACGTGTCATGTGAACCTGAGTTTGATACGAATGTTTACCTATTGTGGGTTATGTGACGAGTGGGTGTCAACGATACACCTTCTTCCCGAGAAGAATTACACCTGCTTTGTTAGGGTAGCAACGGCGCATCAGCTCTTTTTAATCTTTTTATTACTCTGTCTTCCCCTCTCCCTCGCTCAACCCCTGCCGTAATGTTCTCGGCCTCAAAACAAACATAGTACTGCGTTGTTTTTGGGGCTTGATGAAAAATCGAGTGCTGGTTTCTGTAGGTTGGCCTGCCCAGCAAATGGGCTGCTGGTCCACCACGACGGACTGGGAGGCTAAAAATACAACTTGTATGGTGCAGAGGCAAGTAAAAAAATGCTATCGAGTGCCATCCACTGAAGAAAAAAATCGCTCCTGATGTGCTTCTTCAGTCGTGCCGCCGGCCCCCTCTTTAATCCAGATCGCTCGGGGATCTGGTATCATGTTTTTCCGGAGGGCGAACAAGTATCAGCTAGGCCTAGGTTTTGTATTTTAACATGCGTAGCCCACGACATACAGAGACAGTGGTTTCAACATATTTTTTGAGGTCCATACGGGCCTATGGGCTTTTTCTTAAAGATTGGCAACCCAATGTATTTTTTTAATAAAACGCAGGTCTCTATTCTATTTATCTATATATAAGAATAATAATGATGTGTCCAATTTATGTTTTCCCTTCTAACCACATTATATATATTTATATTGTTACTATTATCGCATATTTTATAGACTTATATATACATTATAAAAAACTCCTACGTGTTATTAACTTATAAAAGTAAATGTTTAACAGAAGTTGGCAAGGAAAATCCTGGTTGTTTTTGACTCACAAGCAAGGAAAATCCTGGTGATTGCGTACAAAAGCTTGCGAAGATTTTAAGGACCAATTTAATAATAATGCGCTTATTTTTATTTTGAGCAATAACTCGCTAATTTGTTAATTATATATATATATATATATATATATATATATATATATATATATATATATATATATAATGTACCTCTCCGGTTTATTATTTGATATTAATTGCTCCTTCTAACATAACATTATATATATATAACGAGCCCAGCTAATTCGTGTATTTCAAGGAAGTGTAAATGGGCTGGGATTTCTGAGAAAATATAAATGGGCCTGATTGACGCGAAATTATTTGTTCACCCAACCCAGCAAATGGACTATACATTCTAGAAATCATGGGTTAAATATATGCCACATTTTTGTAGGCTGACATGTGGGCCAATAGGTCGAAGCCTACGCAGGGTGTTGTCAACTTGGTCAACAAATGATTGTGACATCCACAGCCATTTGATTTATATCCAACGGCCGGCATGCACCTTGAATCTCTCGTCTTCTTCCTCCAGCGTCGCCGGGACCGCCTGGTCCGGCCTCTGGCGGCTAGCGGCTCTGCTTAGCACGCATCGCTGCGAAGCCCTACCCCACCTCCGGCCAGGCTATCCCTTCACCCCTCCACACCTCCTGTTATTCTCCACCGACTGCAGCCCCACGCCGCACCAGAACCAATTATAACCCTTCTCCTCCTCTCAATCTGCGCCACTGCCGTGTGTTCCCATCTCCGAGTTGTTCCTATCCGGGGCCACGCCATCGTCCACCGCCTCGCTACGCTCGGTGCAGCATGGTTTAACAAACGAGAGTCATCGGAAGAGGACTGTACGTGGAGGGCCTAACGGATGGGATCCACGAGGTCCATGGTCGCACGCAAGGAAAGTTCCTCCTTATTAAGATGAAAGAAATGTTTCCTCCACCTGACAGCTGGGACCCACCAGCTCTATCTTCGCACGGAAGGAAGTGCCTCCTTGTTTTGCAAAAAAAATTATTCGTCCCGTTGACAGCTGGGACCCGTTAGATTTTGTGGCTGACTTGTGGGCCTACTAAGCGGACGTGTATGCAGGGCTTTGTCAACTTAATCAACAAATGATTCTAGCAGCTGGACCGTTGGATGTTAATCCAACAGCCGTGCTCCTTCTTCAACCTCTATTCTTGCTCTTGTCTCCCGTGGGCGGCACCGCAGCTGTGCTACCGCACACCCAAACCAGTCAAGTTTCCCACTCCTCTCCATCTGTGACTCCACTGCCCCGTCTTCCCCATATCCGGGTCGTTCCAGTCTGGGGCCTCACCGTCGTCCATCGACCTTGGTGCGCTCGGCACGGTGTGGTCAACGTGGTCAACAACGGAGATTCATCGGAAGATGACTGTACATGAGAGGCTGACAGTGGGGACGCACCACGCCCATGGACGCATGCATGCAGTGGAACGCGGCATGGTCAACGTGGTCAAGGAACGACTTCCATCGGAAGTATTGTATGTGGAGAGGCTGACAGCTGAGTCCACGGCCGCAACAAGGAAGTGCCTAATTATTACATGGAAAATAATGATACCTCCACCTGACAGCAGGGACCCACTGGACGGGCCACCGTATTTTGTGAAAAAAATATTTCCCCCCTGACTGCTGGGACCCACCTGACGGGCCACCGTATTTCGTGAAAAAATGTTCCCCCCACTGTCAGCTCGGACCCACCGGAAGTGCCTCCTTATTAAGCAGAAAAAAATGAATACCCCCCCTGCTAGCTGGGACCCACCTGGGTGGGAGGCTGACTTGTGGGCCTACTAAGTTGACGGGGACGGAGGGCTTTGTCAACTTAGTCAATATGAACGATTCTAGCTCCAGTGACCGTACGATGTCCATCCAACGGCTGTAGTGCTTCTTCAACCTCTAGTCTTCTTGCTCCAGCCGCTCAAAGCAGCGTCGGTCGTGCCGCGTGCTCCTGCCTCCCGTGGCCGGCTGTGATGCCGCGGAGGCCTCACCTCCCCCTACTACTCCTGCCGCTGGCCAGGCCATCCCTCATCTCACCCACACCCCCTGTTATTCTACGGCGACGGCAGCCTCACACCGTAGCCGAACGAGTGAAGCCTCATACTTCTCTATGCGTGGGCATCCACTGCCGCGTCTTCCCCGGCTCCGCGTCGTCCCCTTCCTAGGCCTTGCCGTCGTCCACCGCCCTGGTGCTGTCGGCGCGGCATGGTCAACATGGTCAAGGAACGACTTCCATCGGAAGAGTACTGTACATGGAGAGGCTGACAGCTGGGTCCACGGCGGCCGCAAGGAAGTGCCTCCTTATTACGCGCAAAATAATTATTCCTCCACCTGACAGCAGGGGCCCACCGGACGGGCCACCTTATTTTGTGAAAAATCGTTTCCCCCCTGACTGCTGGGACCCACCAGATACATCTTCGCATGCAAGGAAGTGCGTCCGGAAAAAAAATGATTCACCCCTTGACTGCTGGGACCCACCAGCTACATCTTTGCACTCAAGGAAGTGACTGATAGTCTGGACCCACCTGGTCGAAGCGTACGTAGCGTTGTCATTCTGGTCGCGAACGCGTACGTACATATATATTGGTCGATGTAGAGGCGCGCATGTGTCATAGTAGAGGCGCGCACGTAGCATGTACACATACGTACAACGGCCAGGGTGCAAGAAAGAAAATACGGCCACGTACGTACATACGGGCGGGGTCTCGAACGCCTACTCATGCATACGTACGGCCAGGGCTCATGTACATGGCTGGGTCGGAATGGAGAAACTTCGTCGTTGTCGTGTTCATGGGGAGGCAACGGAACGCGTCGTGTTCATGGGGAGGCAACGGAATGCGTCGTGTTCATCGGGAGGCAACGGAATGCGTGGGGGCCAACCGGCTTGGAAGGAACAGGCGGTGGAAACGAGGCCTGGCGTACCGCAAAATGGAGGAAACGGCCTTGTGTTCGACCGACCACGTTCGAAACGGGATCCTGTTCATCGGGAGGGGTCTGGTGTACCACAAAATGGAGGAAACGGACTTGTGTTGGACCTCCTACGGTCGAAACGGGGTCCTGTTGATCGGGAGGGGTGTGGCGTACCGCAAAACGGACGAAACGGACTTGTGTTGGAGCGCTACGGTCGAAACAGGGGTCATGTTCATCGGGAGGGGTGTGGCGTACCACAAAACGGGACTCCACGGGATACTGTTCATCTCCACCGTCGACCTCTTCCAGCCTCCACGGGCTACTATTCATCCACCGTCTACCTCCTCCAGCCTCCACCTGCGGCTGTTCATCCACAGGCTCCTGTTCATGCAGCCTCCACCGCGCGCTACTCCACCGGCTACTGTTCAACAACCCCTCTCTACAGGCTCCTATTCAACCACCCCTCCACGGGCTACTGTTCATCCACCCCTCCATAGTCTACTGTTCATCCAGCCCTCCACGGGGTCCTGTTCATGCAGCACCAACCGACTCGATCGATCGGGGTCATGTTCATCTAGAGGCAACGCCACGGGGTCCTGTTCATCCACCCCCACCGCTCATTGTTCATCCACCCCCCCCCCCGCAACGCTCACTGTTCAACC
>NC_057813.1:201045369-201053068 GCF_018294505.1 Triticum aestivum
ACCACCTCGGGGAAACTTGAGGTGTGGTTTTAGTTGTACGGATTGCTCACCCTGTGTTAACCTGAGAACGAGATATGTGCAGCTCCTATCGGGATGTCGGCGCATCGGGCGGTCTTCCTGGTTTTGTTTTACCATTGTCGAAATGTCTTGTAAACCGGGATTTCGAGTCTGATCGGGTCTTCCTGGGAGAAGGTCTATTCATTCGTTGATCGCGAGAGCTTGTCATGGGCTAAGTTGGGACACCCCTGCAGGGTATAATCTTTCGAAAGCCGTGCCTTGGGTTATAGGAAGATGGGAATTTGTTAATGTCCGGTTGTAGATAACTTGACACCAGATCCGAATTAAAACGCATCAACCGCGTATGTAGCCGTGATGGTCTCTTCTCGGCGGAGTACGGGAAGTGAACACGGCTTCTGGGTTATGATTGACGTAAGTAGGAGTTCAGGATCACTTCTTGATCATTACTAGTTGACGTTCGTTCTGCTTGCTCTCTTCTCGCTCTTATTTACGTATGTTAGCCACCATATAAGCTTAGTCGCTGCTGCAGCCTCACCACTTTACCCCTTCCTTTCCTATTTAAGCTTTGCTAGTCTTGATACCCATGGTAATGGGATTGCTGAGTCCTCGTGGCTCACAGATTACTACAACAACAGTTGCAGGTACAGGTTTATGCGATGATCATGACGCGAGAGCGATGTTTGCTTGTTTGGAGTTCTGCTTCTGCTTCTTCTTCGATCAAGGGATAGGTTCCAGGTCGGCAGCCTGGGCTAGCAGGGTGGATGTCGTTTGAGCTTCTGTTTGTGATTCATCCGTAGTCGGATGATGCTCTTATGTTTTGTGATGTTGTATTCGTGTGGCATTGTATGCCTTATGTATGTTTCAATATGCGGGTCTATCCTTGGTGGGACCTTCGAGTTCCTTTTGGATAGGGTCGCATATTGGGCGTGACAAGTTGGTATCAGAGCCTCGACCGACCATAGGAGCCCCCTTGATTGTTGGCCGTTGTTGAGTCTAGAAGAAAACTATTTTGAGTCTTAGGATTATATATATCGGAGAGTAGGATTCTTTTTACTCCTCAGTCCCTTCGTCGCTCTGGTGAGGACTCTTGACGTAGATGTTTTGTCTTTCCTCTCCTCAAATTTCACAAAAAAAATTAGGATCACGCGGGTATCTTGGAATCGTTCCGATGGTTTTGTGACGAGAACATTGTTCTTGGTGCCTCCTGTCTATTTATGTGGCTTTGACCCGGGGAGTCGAGCTCCGAGGTGTTGTCGTCACAATTTTATCGTTGCAGTTCTGGAATACCTGAGTTTTGCCGACATCGAAAATCTCTTTTATGCAGTTGTTGGTGAGATAACCTCGATAACCCAGTACTGGGGCGAGTTCGGGAGTATTGCCATAACTCGTGTAACGGATGCTTTTCGAAGGTTGAGGTACACGATTTTCGGAGTTTTCTTGGTTATGTGTTGACGGATGGATACAGCTTGGATGTAGGTATTGTTAGTTTGGGTGAGATATATTGCTTCCCCTGTATCCCCAACACCAGATTGCATAACCAGAAAGTTTCGAGAGTTTCATAGGTGGGAATTCAAGTAGCTCCTAGAATATCTTTCCGACAGATGCATGATATGGGATTGGGTAAATCTCTATCATATGTATTTGTTCCGGCTTATTCTGCAAGCCAAATCCTTTGTTTTGTTTTGAGTTGTGGTATTCGAGTTGCTTCAATGTCAAGTGTTGATTCCATACCTTTCATAAACGGTGTTCTCATATTGCTATGCGAATACTAATCCCTTTGATCATCGAGATTGTCATGTCAACTATTTTCCAAACCGGTGTGTTTCTCTCCAAGTGGAGCCGATCATTTTCAACATTTGCAAGATCAATTCTAAGTTTTCTCAACGGTGTTTATTTCATCTGTCCCATGTTGTCTTTGTTTTTCCCCACCCTCCCACCCTTTTCTTCAAGGACTCAGATTTCTTAATCATGTATCCTTTTATTTGTGGGAAGTCTCTTCTTTCTTTTCTTTCCATGTTCTTATCCGGTGATTTTCCATGAAGATGTTCAACAGTGTTAAGTTCATCATCCTTCATTGTCGTTTCTTCTCCGGTGGATCCAATTCAAGCTTTCAGTGTTGATCATATTCTTTTCCTCATGTCAAATGATTTTTCATACCGGTGCACCTCTTAATTGTTCACCTCTCTCTATTCTTATCCGGAGTGCTCAAGATATCTCAGAAGACTTGTGTTTCCATTCTCAATCCGTTCAAGCTATTTGGAGATTGTTATCTCATTCAAGCTATTTAATTCAACCGGTGCATTCTCCCTTTCAAGTAATCATTTCAACAGTGTTTTCTTTTGAGTGGGCCCTAACCCATAGGTCTTTTTCCAGGATCTTACCTGACTCTTCTAATTTTTCCGGAGCTATCTTTTCGAAGTTTGACGTAAGAATGAATTATCATCAGTCATATGTCTTTCTCCAAGATCTTTCAAATTCTTCTCATCGTTGATTCAACCTTTCTATTCTTCATTTCGGAGTTTCTCTACAATTCATGGTGGTTCTCATCATCATTCTCAACATGTGAAGGCCGAAGAAGAGTTTTTCCTCTAAATCTTGTGTGTTCTCGTGAAGTTTCGTGGTTATATCTTCATGTTATCCTATCGAATCATTCCATTTGTCAGATATTATTTTCACCCATCCGGAGTATTTCAGGAGTTGTTTTTCCCGTTTCTTTTCATCGGAGGCCATCATTCCAGTCATCATTCTCTATTTATCCCGGTGCTTCGTTCAAGTGCTCCTTAATCAGCTCATGATCTCCTTGTCCTTTTGCATCTAAATCCCCTCTAACATATTTGTTCCTTCTAATTCTTCCCGGTGATTCATTCTCTTTCGTCATTCAATTTTCAAATTCTTGCGGTGGTTCCTTCAAGATTTCTCTTCCTTCGTTATCATATAGATTCATTTGTTCCTTCCAATCCTACCGGTGGTGCGTTGAAGACCTTCTCAAGTTTACGCTATATCTCTCTTAATTCTTTCTACGAGAATAAGTAGTATGCCAAATCCGTTGCTTGTCATCAATTTAAATTGGTGAAGGATAGGCATGACATAATTCTTATTCTTGTTTCATCCAAGTGATTAATTCCTTCTTCCGGAGTTTGTTCATCAGGAAGTAATTCTCGGTTCGAGTTGGTTCATATTTTCTTTCCAGAGTTCCAAGTTTTCCGCCTTATCTCGTAGCGAAGCTCCATCTAAATCATCGCAAGGCTTCACCTTGTATTTTCAACCTCTCTTTCTTTCTATCATCCTTTCATTACCGGAGTTCTTCACAGAGGCTCTACATGGTGGTTCGTCAAGGATTCTTTTCATTCTTTAATTATTCTTCAAGATTTTCCCTCGAAGTTATGACCCGCCAAGCTTCACTCTAAAATAAACATGGTGCTAAACACATGTTTTGTTTTGAGGAGTTCAAGCATTCTTCATCTTGCATTCCAAAGTGCAATTATTTCTACCTTATCTTTTGAGGCGGTGTCATGTCACTCTTGACAATTTCATTCATGTCTCATGATTCATAATGTTTTCAAGAATGAGGCATTCTAAATCCATGAATCTCTTTGTTGGAGTTATCTTGGGTTATAATTCACCTAAAGCCTTCCATTGGGAATGTTACTATTTGTGGTGCTTATCATTGATCCAAGCCTTCTCCATATCCTTCTCGGTGAAAGAGGTTTTTCATCTCTTCGTTCATCTCAAACAAGCAATTGTTTTTCGTTAGTGGCAGAATTTCACCTCAAGTTTTGAGATGTTTTCCATAAGCCCATAATAAGCTTGTGCTTTTCGTTGTTGATTTTCCAACAACTCCGTTCAATTCTTCTTTGCAAGGATGATTTCCAAGCTCATTTGTGGCAGGAGTTGGCAATTTCTTATCCATTCTTCTATTTCAATGATCTATCCTCTATTCTTTCGTTCCGGAGGCATTGTGATGTTGCTCTTTTCACTCATCATCTTGTTTTGGCAAGATCATGTTCTTCTCCTTGTTTCTCCATTTAACCGGAGTGTTGTGTCATCTCTTCAAGTTCTTTCATTTTATCAAGTTTTGCCTCTCTTTCCAACCTGAGTGCTGTTTGAAATCTTTCTTACCCATTGTGCCATTCTTTCAATAGCTTCGGAGGTAGTGTCTTGTTGATCTCATCAAGTATCTTTCAATCTTCTCAAGTCCATGCTCTATTCATTCCATGTTCAACCGGAGTGCTGCCCGAATTCTTCCTCTCTCATCTTGTTGTAACCGGAGTGGTTTTGAACCCTATCTTGTCAATTAAACTCTTGATTCATGTCTTTGCAACCTTCAAGTTCTTGTAATGTTCCTTGTTCCTCTTTTCTAACAGATTGTTTGCAATCTTGTTCATCGTTGTTGTTTTCTTTCTTCATTTTGCTCAACCTCTCAAGGTTCTTTGGTTTCACTCATTCGTCAAAGAAGCAACTTAGCTTTACCTCCTCTCTTCCTCTTCCTATTCCCTCCGGTGCCATCCTAGATCTCGGGACGAGATCCTCTTGTAGTGGTGGAGTGTTGTAACGCCCCGGATCCGATGCGCCAGGTGTCTGCCAGTTATTTGCTGTCGTTGCCATGTCATTTGCTTGCGTGTTGCATTTTATCATGTCATCATGTGCATTTCATCTTGCATACGTGTTCGTCTCATGCATCCGAGCCTTTTCCACGTTGTCCGTTTCGCGATCTGGCACTCCTATGCCCTCCGGCGTCCCCCTCTTCTCTCTTTTCTTGAGTGGGTATTAAACGTTCTCGTAATGGACCAAGTCTTGCCAAGCGGCCTTGGTATAACACCGGTAGACCGCCTGTCAAGTTTCGTGCCATTTGGAGGTCGTTTGGTACTCCAACGGTTAACCGGGTAACCGTAAAGCCCCTCTCTCTTTGCAGCCCAACCCCCTTCCAAAGTGGCCCAAAACCCATCTAACTCCCGTCCATGCTCTTGGTCGTTCGATCACGATCGTGTGGGCGAAAACCGTGCCTCATTTGGACTCTCCTAGCTCCCTATACCTATATATAAGCCCCTCCCCCGAAATTCCCGCAGTCCAAACCCTAAAAATCGCCTCCGCACCGTCCCGGAGCTTCGCCACGCCGGCCCTGCCGAGCTCCTCCGCCCTCCGTCGCCGGCGCTGCTCCGCCGCCCTGTGCCCTCGTCGCCCCGTGCCCCTCCAACTCCGGCCGCCGCCCTTGCCGGAGTCTCGCGGGAGCTCCTCCGACCAGATCCACCGGGGTGGATGAGATCCACCACCACGCCGAACCAAACGCCCGCGCCTGAACCGGATCCCTCCGTCCCGCACGACCCCGTCCAGTTTCGGAGGGTATATTTTTGTCTAAGTCCCCAGATTCAATAATTTTCATGCCATGTTTGACCTGCTGTAACTCTGCATTCGTAGCTCCATTTCGTGCGTTTAATATGTCAACTTGTTCGTCTCGAAGAGTACATCATTTCATTCCATTGCATCATATTCATTTGAGGTCAACCAGATGCCTGAATCATCATTGCAAGAGTGCTTCATGCTGTTATCTGCTGTGTGTTATCAGAACGAGCTCTTTTGTCATTTTTGCCATGATTGATGTGTGCATCATATGAGGTTGACTCCTACATGTGTTTTGAACTATGCCATGCCATCTTTACAGACGTGCTTACCATGTATTTTTGTGATCAATGTGCTGACTAGCACAAGCATGCAAACTAGGCTTCGCATTAATGCTGATTTTAGTCCCTGTTTTGCTGTTAAAATGTTGTCATGTAAACTTGTTGCTACAGAGTGATCCAGGAATAATTTGAGATACTTCAGTAAGGGTGTTTTGAAAACATGGTTATGCTCTATCCATCCATGGTCCTTGTTGCAATTATGGAGTAGTCTAGCATGTCATTTTCGTGCTCTACTTTTGCTTCAAATTGTTTCCTGGCAGATTGTTTACGTGTTATTCAATTTGGCCAAGCTTATTGTAGTTGATCCTTGCATGCTATGGACTTGATATTGCCTTGGTTGGTTACACAAACATGCCTTCTTACTGTTGGGTGCCTTGCCATGCCATGTTTTGCTCTGTAGTGAGTTGCACAAGCTCATCTACATGCCTTCATATTTATATTCCTGCCATGTATGAATCTGTAACAAAAACTTACTATGTTTACGTGGGTGCCATCATATTTTATGATTCCTTTTGGCTTATGGTCAGTAAGGGACTTTTGATCTATGCAATTAGTAGATTCATGACATGCCTTTGTTTGCCATGATAAGTTCCTGTAACATGTTGTTTGATAGCTCTAAACATTGCATCGTGCTGTTATTTTCTGCAAGTCTGAAATTCTTGAAACTTGCAATCTTACCATGTGTGTTTGAGCATGTTCTAGTGATTTCTGGACATATCTTAGTGTTCATGTTTTGTTGTGCTTTACCTGTACATCATGTCCATGCCTTTTTTAATTATGTTGGGGTGTTGTAGCATTTTATTTTGATGCTTGCAATATGCCTAGTTGCTGTTTTGGACAGCTTGTCCTGTAAACTTGTATAGTGTGCATGTGTTGAACCGTTGCTCCGTTTTGAGTGTGCTCTATATGAAACTTGCTTGTTTTTGCATGTAGTTTCATATTATCATGTTGCATCCTTGTTTTCAGGTGTTTGCTTGATGTTTGTATGCATTTTTGCCTAATGCCATGTTTAACTTGTGTTGCTCTTATCTTCTAGGCCATAGCTCCGAACTAAATGAACTTTATATGTAACTGGACTAGGATCTCATGTAGATCATCTTTGTGCATATTAAACTTGTTGTTTAACAACTTGAACATAAGGTTTATTCAGATCTGGACTAACTTTGAAATATGCATATGAGGACTTACCGGAATTGTTATATGTTGTTCCCGGCCTCATTTAAACTTGCCTTGATGTGTTGCTCTTGTTTGCATCATCTCTTGCCATGAGTAGCTTCATGTAGTCTTGTCTTGCATCATGCTTGGTTGTGCATCATGCCTTGTTCATGTGTGGTGTGTTTACTATGTTGTGTGCTTCTTCTCGATAGTTCCCGTTTCGTTGCGATCGTGAGGATTCGTTCGTCTACGCTTGGTTCGGCTTCATCCGTTCATCTGCTTCATGGACTCGTTCTTCTTCCTTGCGGGATTTCAGGCAAGATGATCGCTACCCTGGATCTCAATACTATCATTGCTATGCTAGTTGCTTCATTCTATCGCTTTGCTGCGCTACCTATTACCTGTTTATCGAGCCATCCCAAATTGCCATGAACCTCTAACCTTTGACACCTTTCCTGTGCAAACCGTTGTTTGGCTATGTTACCGCTTTTGCTCAGCCCTCTTATAGCGTTGCTAGTTGCAGGTGAAGTTGAAGATTTCTCCATGGCGGACAGGTTTTGGTTGGGATATCACAATATCTCTTATATTATTAATGCATCTATATACTTGATAAAGGGTGGAAGACTCGGCCTTTTGCCTGGTGTTTTGTTCCACTCTTGCCGCCCAAGTTTCCGTCATACCGGTGTTATGTTCCCGGATTTTGCGTTCCTTACGCGGTCGGGTGATTTATGGGACCCCCTTGACAGTTCACTTTGGATAAAACTCCTCCAGCAAGGCCCAACATTGGTTTTTACATTTGCCTCACCTAGCCCTTTTTCCCTTGGGAGTCGCACATCCCGAGGGTCATC